>NC_089722.1:35192030-35343034 GCF_035083965.1 Branchiostoma lanceolatum | reverse complement strand
TCAAGCCTATATTTTAACGTTTTGCAGGATTTCATTTGGCGGGGATATAAAATATTGCTGAGCGAAGTTGATGTAACGCTGCACAGAAAACACGACCCTCCCTCAAACTAACATAATTTCAAGATGATGTTGGCATTGTCACTACACCCAAAAGGCTCAAGAGTTATATTCATTCCTAAACGTAGCTACAAGGATCCCAGCCCGAAAAGTGCATGTTTTGTGGGATTTTTCTCGACTTGAGCTAACATTATTAGGGAAACTACAAGCACGCGGCGTAAACATATTAGTATTCTATCACCGTAGCGCGCGTTCAACATCCCGACAGGTACTGTGGAAAAGTAGCTGAAATTCACAATTTTACTGGCCGATATCGAGTCCAAGTGTCCACAACAATATCATCTACTTGTGCCATGCAAATATATCGATGGATTTCACCGAGGAGGAGAACATCTCGCCGCCGAAGATGACTCAACGCTGGTTTCTATTGGGGACGCCATTCTTTAGCCTTACCGCTGACGTGGTCTTACCGGGTGTTTACTTTTCCCGCGCTTGAATCACGCGCACTCGCGCTAGATTAGAAATGGCCGCGGTATTTGGAAAGGGGTCTATTGCTGACCTGTCACCCATCAGTACAATCTCATGGCCTAGGTGATTGGTCACTTGAATTCTGAGGGAGACTGAAGTAGGATTGTAAAAATTGATAATTTTGTAAATTTGATGAGCTACCTTTTAGAGGAACGAAGTTTAAGCTCTGTAACTTAGAAGAATCACTACTTATGGAAAATGATGGATGAGCAATGCAGGATCAATTAAGTGTCACTAACCAGTGATACCTGAGTCAATGAATGTCAGTGATTGCTTAGAGGTAATTCTTAGCAGTGTTTCAACATGATTGCAAGAAGTACTGTTTACTCCACCCCTGAGGTGTTACCATAAATGAGAGAGAAATGCTCTACCAGTGTATGTATTCCTCATCTCCTGGATGTTGTACAATCAAGTCTCGAACATCCATAGGTGGAGTCAGCCCAAACTTCTCTGCACGCTCCCACCGCTCCAGTCTCATAATACCTGTGTGGAGGAAACACATCATTTTTGAAATGTTTGTGAATTTAAAACAACTTCGCATTTACAATGCAATAATAAATCTTCCAAGACTAAGGTATTCACAGATCAACTTTTCAACAACCACTGTCGCCTTCTTCAGGATCATTAATGACCATCACTTCCGAACGTAAACTCACGAGAGTTACAGACACGTGACTTACTGACAATTGCTGACGTCACATATCCGTAAAGACACGTGTCAATAAGTTACGTGTCTGTAACTCTCGCGACTTTACGTTCAGAAGTGATTGGTCATTATTGATACTGAAGAAGGTGACAGTGGTCGTTGAAAATTTGATCCGTGAATACCTTAGTGTTGGAAGAAAGTTTAGCATTGTATTGTGATTACCACCAACACAGATGAGCTTGCATGATAACTTCGAATTTAAAATACCTGGCAATTGCAGTTAGTCAGTTGCAATTGACCTTGAAAAGGCCTTTTAGCTAAACCAATAAGTTACTAGGAAGGCAACATTTGCCAAATACCGCATATTTCAGTCCATCTCCCTTCCTGCACAAAAGTTGATGGTTCCAAAATTGAATTCAAAAGGTCACAACAGCTACCTACACCCCTTACACTTGTTTATTCTGGTCATTTGGGTGTAATACTAGGGCACAGGATCCAAAAATGTACGTTCTTGGTTTAAAAGTTGGAAAAATCAATCATTTCAAAGTAATGTATACCAAAATATGTCAAAGGCACTCATATACCAAATGTAGACCATTTGGTGGTTACACCAGGGCACAGGAAGCCAAATTATACATTTTGGCTCTAAAATAGCAAAAAAAAACCCCAATAAAATCATCTTAAAGTCATATATGAAAGAAATGGAAAAAACTTCTTGGGGTATTTGCCCACCCCAAAAATTTCAAAATTTCAGGTCAGGCCCCAAAATGACAGATCAATCGATTTGACAGGAGGAGAGGAAACATCAGGAAAAACAATATTTTTCTGAAATATGCAGTCATATGACTAAAAGCTGTTTGTTATGCTGCATTGTTAAGGCATGGTTTAAGCTGGAAGTTGACAGGTAAATTTGAATTGAAGTTTGCATATGAAAGTCACATAATCATACAAGAGGGAGCTTGACCAAAATAAAGTAAATATAATCATACGTACACATAATACATCATGCAAATCTTTACTCAATAGGTCTGACTCTTCCAGATTCATACCAACTGGTCCCTGTTGCATGCACACATGTCCATTCCAAGTCAACAAGAGGGTGTTTAGATAATATTTGTAATTAGTTTGAATTATTTTGATTAATAGAACATCTGAGTCACAACAGCTCAATACATGTATCTAATCATTTGAATCCAATTTGGTTTGGCAACATTTTGAAAGGGACAGCACAAAAACCTCCTTATTAAGAATAATTGCAAATATCCATGTGATTTTTCTAACTTTTGGGTTACTGTAAATGCAGAAATGTTCGCGATGGTTTTATGTTCACAGTTTTTGCGGTTAACTCTTTACCGCGAACCTAAAACAACCACGAAAAGCCATTCCATTGAGCGAATGTAGCGCTGCTATTGTTGCAAACGCGAACTCAAAAGCCATCGCGAACACTCCATTTTCTCCCTACCGCAAAATCACATCCCCGCAAACATTTTTATATTTACAGTATTAAGAAATGTTTACAATATTTTCTAAATAGTGGATTTGGGTAATTGCCCCCACAAAAGTAAGTGCTGATCCAGCTCTATTGTCAGCCTCTGTATATTTTTAGATTTCACTGCTGGACACTGGTAGGTCTTTTGTGCAAGCCATTTATGCAGGATGCCCAAGCATAATTCGCAAGGATGTGTAAATTGCTTTCTTCACAGCCCAATGACCCATTTACAAAATGTTATAAATAATTGTAAAAAATGGTAGGAAATGGTAGAATGCTGTTACCATTAATTAGAAACTATTAGAAATATCATATCCCACATCATTAATATTTTCAAAGTTTTACACAACCGGGCAAATAATCATAAAGTCGAAATAACATTCTAAAGATTTCTAAAGTATGAAATCTCCTAGACAAATAATTACAAAGAATTGAAAACAGTTGTAAATGATGACAATGATGACCCTCTTGGTGACTTGGAATGGACTCTAGACTAGTGTACTATGAAATACCATATCAGGCAAGAAGTACACATTATACCCACCTATGCAAGGCCCAAAGTCTGAGTTCAGGTCGAAATGTTTGAGGAGTTGGATTTCTGTCTGTCTCTGTAGATCTGCTGCATCGCTGGTGCTCTGGGCCGGGGCTGCATAAGGGGTGGGGATAGAATCGCCAAACTAGTTTTCTGTTTGGTCACTACACTCATCTCCCAAATAAAAGTACCCCCCAGATAGAATAATAGTTATCCTGGACATATTTTCACTCACTCACCAAGTCAAATAGAATTACTGCTCGGAATAAAAGTACACCCCGGAAAATTACCAAACTGACGTGTAAACTGTGTCCATGCTACTTCTGTCTGAAGGAAAGAAGAAGATAAGCCAGTAGCAGGGTTCGAAATCAATAGAGCAACTTGCAATTTGCAAGTGATTTTTAACATTGCAAGTAAAAATGACATGAACTTGCAATTTTCCAAGTTGAAAAATACATGTTTGTATTCCATGAATGCCTGGGAACAAGCTGCTCTCGTTACATACTGACACACAATCATCCCATACAATACGGTCGGTAAATTTTCAATTGAAACACAGAAATCAATGCTTTTTTGTTCTAAACCATCTAAAACCCTTCATAGATCGTGATTTCTTTGCTGATGTTTGCGCTGGAAAAGGATGAAAACAAATACGGTCAGAGAATCAAAATGGCCAACGTACATGTGAATAACATGCTGGTCGCTAGAAATTTTCACGATGCCTCCAGTCATAAGGCTGGTAAATGATTCAAGGCTCGAAATTCATTCACATAAAATAAAGTTGAATGTCAGCAAAACATGATTTCAGTTTAATGCTCTTATAATTGTAATCAAGAATTTCACAATTTGTCATCAAATTTTAAACAAGTTAAGTGCAACAAAGGGTTCTATTGCTTTTTCTGATACTGTTTAGTAGTGTACAATGGTACCTTTACCCTATATAGCCTACAAAATTATCTAGTTGCGCCAGTGCACCCAGTGGCCACAGTCAAAAATTGGGTGCACAGCTCCAGTTTTGGGTGCACACAGGTGCACATGCACCCAGTATTTCAAGCCCTGTGATTCAAGAACCATGTTTCAGCCACTAGTTTATCTGAAGGGGAAAATTTTGTTATTGTTGCTGATGATGATCCACTGCATTCTACTGCTCAGTATTGTGGCTACTACATTAGAAATTCTGCTAAGTTGAAATTTGTTCAATCTTTTTTAAAAGTTGTAGATGTTGTAATACTATACTGTTTTGTGTTTACTACTGACTGTATATGATTTTACATAGAATATTTTCTAAATTACATGTGAATTGTTTGTAGTCTTCTAATAATGCTATAAAGGTTGCTATGTATATGTCACAGTAGAGATGGCGATTCAGGACAATCGGCGATTGTCCTAGGACAGATCGCGATCGCCGTTTGTCCTAGGACAGACTGCAATCGCGATCTGTCCTAGGACAATCTAAGATTCTACTAGTAGAGATTGCGATCGTAATCTGTCCTAGGACAAACGGCGATCCAAACTTAATGATGCTAAGATCTTAAGGAAACAGCAATATTTTTTATAAACCATGATTTTATTTAGTATTTACAAACTTTGATCAAAACTCAATTGATGCTAAGATAAAGGAAACAGTAATATACAGCAAAAATGTTTGATCACCCTCTAATTTTTACTGTTCTGCCAAAGTTGTGAAATCATTCAGTATATGTCTGTGAAATGACATAGGTGTGAAACTGTAGTATCTTGAAACTGAGATTGATATTTTGACACCTGTTTTATCACTTTACAATTGTAAATGTTCTTCTAAGGTTGTAAATTCAATAGGTGTGAAACTGTGATATCTTGACACCTCAAAATTTGCATACTGAAACATTGTTGGATCACCTTCTTCCAACTGATATCTTTCACACATTATTAAAATCTTGTCACTCAACTTTATCAGAAACTAGAAAGGCCGTCATTTTGCCCCTGAGCTAATACAGCATGTTTCGCCAATACCCCTCCCCATGCAAAAATGGGCTGTCCCAAAATAATACCTGGGTAAATTGAAATATAATGAAATAACTACAAAAACAAAAAATTGGGACAGCCCATTTTGTCAGTTTGCCAGGCTTACCTTTATTCTAACAAGAAAATTACATGTATATTCTAACTTTAGTTGAAATTGTGACGGCTTTTATAAGAAGACAAAACAAAAATAAAATGTTCAGCGAAAATTCCAGCCCGTCAGTCATAAAGGTTGCCGTAACATTTATTCAATGCACACGTAAAACCCTATGTTCTGGCAAATTAATTAGCGACGCACGCCACCTGGGTAAGCATCTCCCCGGATGAATGTCGGTTTCTTCGGTGACCAATGGCATAACGTATTCTTCTCGCTGATTGGTTGCTGGTAATTGGATCATCCCTGTTCATGGCGACATGTTCGCTTTTAAATCGGCCAAGACGCGTCACATAATCTATGTTATAGAATTGTAGAATTCAACACAGAAAATAAAACTAATCCGATAATTCAACTGCTTAATTTTTTCTTGTTACAACAGATAAACTGAATCTTTGACCAAATCAGCTGCAATTCTGGTGTTGCAGGTCCTTGCTAGTAAAAAGCGTCGCTTCCCGTCAATGTTTTTTATTCCTACAGTAGGGGTCATTGACCTTTGGTTTACGTTGTTCCCGAGGTGTGGTTTTCCATATCTTTTCGGCGTTGTATGACACTGTTTTTAAGTTGCGTTTTTTAATCATCATTTTCTACCAAACCGGGCATCTGATCTGCCATGAACAAACAACAAACAAAAATTCTGCCGTCAAAATATTGTTTAAATCATATCCACATTAACAGCGATTGCAAGCCGTCTTGTGTGATTCTTGTGAGATTCCATCTGTCAGGAGCAAGGAAGTTGGAGCAAGGAGGTTCATATATATAAAACCTCATTGGTTGGAGTTAGTATTTTGGGTAGTGCTAATTACGTTTTATATTCAGATGCTGAAAATTTCCAAAACTGGTAGCCGCGGCGACTGTTGGAGGGCTTCTTTTACTTGCAGCCTTATGCATTAGCACTATCATAGTGCTACGAAACTGGGCGTAACCCAATTGCAAGCTACCGTGAAACTGTAACACAACTCAGGCTTTGCAAAAATTTCACAATTTTTTTCTAAACGCACCGCAAATCTCTTTCGTGACAAGCTACCTGGTAACCGTGAAACTGTAACACAAATTCCCCCGCGACCATCCTTGGGAAACTGTGTGGTATTGAACCAAAACATCACCGCAATATTTCCTACTCGATACAAAAATTTACATCGCTGTATTTCACCAAGGAGAAGCAAAACTTACCACTGAATTTGAAACTACGAGTCGTTGTCATGTGGGGACCGCCTGCTTGCAGGCCGAACGCGTATATACAACGAGCTTCCTCATTGGCTCAGAGCTGACCAACCACACAATCACTTATACAGTTGAGTACCCATGCAGCGCGCCCAGGTGCAGCCCGCCTATTGTTTGCCTTTGAAACGCCGCCGGCGCCGCGGGAGACAAAAATTCTATGAAAAAATCGCAAAATAAGTAATTTTGAAGTAGTGTATGCCCAAAAAAATACTGGGGTCCTTTGGATAAATATCCAATGCACAACTAAACCAAGTTTCAGGTCCTTAGGTTCCAACACCACGGCACTGGAGGCCATATAGTGCGACTTTTGTCTGAAAATGACCAAAAAACCTCGATAAAATGATTTCAAAAACTTATATCAACAAAATTAAAAAAGGGTCTAGGGGTATACACTTACTCTACCTGCATACCAAATTTCAGCCAATTTGGTTCACGGACGACCGAGAAGAAGCGATTTGAAGATTTGACAGGAGAAGGAGAAGAAACATGACAAAAAACAATATATTTCGTTGGCGAAACATAAAAACAATATGTTTCGTTGGCGAAACATAAAAACAATATGTTTCGTTGGCGAAACATAATTACTTTATCAGAAAACATACATGAAATTTATCCATCATGAAATATGATCTTATTCACCTAAAATAGTTAATAATTGTGAAATGTAGGTAGCATGTAAATTGTTAAACATGATTGAAATGTAATGCAATGATTCATTCTATTTTCCAAAGCATTTCCATCTATATATATCAGAATTTGTCAAGTAGAATCGCCATTTGTCCTAGGACAGATTGTGATCGCAATCTCTACTAGTAGAATCGTCAATTGTCCTAGGACAGATCGCGATCACAGAATTTGTCCAAGTAGAATCGTCGTTTGTCCTAGGACAGATTGCGATCGCAATCTCTACTAGTAGAATCGTCGATTGTCCTAGGACAAACGGCGATCGCGATCTGTCCTAGGACAATCGCCGATTGTCCTGAATCGCCATCTCTACTGTGACATATATATGTAGAGCAAAAGCAGTTACATACTGACTATGATATTGCTAGTTAATTTTTCAAATTGCAAGCAAATTTTTTGCCAACTTGCAATTTTGCAAGTTACAAAAAAAAAGGATTTTGATCCCTGCAGTAGGTCCTTTTTCATTTATGCCTCCTTAGCTGATGCGTCCAAGATGGCGGACATGCTGTATCCCTTCTAAGTACCCGGGTTACAGCGACTATTTCTTCCTTGAATAAGTCGGCCAGGAATCCCCAATGAAGGCCTGAATATGAACATCTACATTCCGGAGACATCCAACCTCTGTTCTACCGTTGTAGACTTGATGTAAACTGTGTTATTGACTGAGAATCTGAACATTTTGGAGCTGAATTGAAATGTTTGGCAGCTGACCTACGAGAAGTGACGCGCCACAACTCCTTCTACTTCTAGTGCCCTTCGTGGAGGTTTGTGTGTTCCCTGTCCAACCCAGGATCTTCTCAAACCAAACATTATCGTCAAGTCCAAGTTAGGCCACACCAACTTAATCTTATGGATGACATCCGCGCGCGCATTGATTTTCGTCTGTTGTCAACAAAAAAAAATCTCCTCCTCAAAGGCTACACGGAACTCCGGAACTTGCTGACTTAGATTGCCGCAAAAGGCTAGCATTGTGCTGGCTTCTCGGAAAACTGGGGCGTATTTGTGGATTGGTATGCCATCGATGTTGGCTAGGGGGATTTTGCGTTTGCACAGTTGTACGAGAGGATCGCGGCGGCCAGCGAGTATCGCCCAGACAATTTCAAACACAACCTATCCAGAAAGGCTCTCACACGTTTCTTTTGCAATAATGAGAGACATGGGAGAGGAATTGAGGGATTGGCAGAGGTCTCACAGTGAGATTTGTGAGCGTAAACCATGGAATCCTTAATGTGGAGTTCAATGTCATTTATGTCGAAACTGCCCTTATGGGTGTATATGCGTATTCTCATCACAGTCATATATCATCCACAGTCCTTGGAGCCAAATACCTTCAAATAGTATACTTCTTTGGTCGTTCTTGTCAATATATCAAAAATCAATCACTTGCGCTGAGTCTGCTATGATGAACAAGATAACCTACATGTACCTCCTACAAATAAACTGTGTTCAATTCTTTGTACCAGTAGTCCTGTGATTTAGCAGCATTTTTTTTTTTTTGTGCTGGATTTTCTTGTTTTTTCGCCCGCGCGCATTAGTTTTGGGGTCTCCAGAGGATGTCATCCATAAAATCAAGATGGTGTGGCCTTATTCATGTACATCTCCAACGGTAGGTGACTTCTAATTGTTATTCGCTTGGTGGATTATATTTCTGAAAATGGAGGCGCTGCTAATCAAGTTAGAGGAACTCAAGTCTGAGAATTCAGCCAACTTTTCCAAACTGAATGACAAAATGGATGACATGAAATCAGATATGCAGCGAATGGGCCGAATTTTGAGCGCACATGAAGTCAAAATAACGGAACAAAGTCAACTCATATGTGAACTACAGGCCAAAATCGTGGCACTGGAGGCGTGACAGTTTCACAGCGACCAGTACTCTCGCAAAAACTGCCTGCGCATCTGGGGTCTGGTAACTATGAAAACAAGGAACTACTGGGCAAATTCTTGGAGTTTGCCAAGTCAACTCTCAAAGTCACTGTGGCTTTGGGGGACATCGATAACATTCACTATTTGGGGAAGGGAACTGGTCGACATGTGATTGTCAAGTTTGCCACTTTCCTTGCTAAGAGAAAAATCTATGAAGCTAGAAGAATGCTGAAAGGTGTTAGAAATGATGCTGGCCAATTCATCTCGATGCGACCAGATCTGTCTCCCGCTAGCAGAACTTTATTAGCAAAAGCTACCCGGTAGGCAGATGGTGTCTGATGGCAAAGACATGTCGACAACAAACCCTTTTCTTCTGTGTGGGTGCCTATGAAGGGGAAGATTTGGGCGGCGCAGGGCGATAAACGGTTTCAGCTGACAGGACCGCAGGACCTTGATTTAATACTACGATCCGATCGACGCAGCTGGGGAGAATTCCACACATCGCAGAACGACCGTCGCGAAGCACTTGGCTTCTTCGTCACCTGACTCCTGCCGGGCCTGCCCTGACACTAAACGAGTTAATGTGTTCGAACAGCTGGCTGCGGACGAACCCTGTCCCTGAAACTCGCGTAGAGTCATAGAACATTAGACGCAGGTATTTACAGACTTGAACCGTCTTATTACTGTTGTGGACAGCTAAACAGACAAGTGACTCGTGAATTTATATGTCCTTACTTAACTTTGTTATGCCTTTATTGAACATGAAGTATGTACTGCAGTCCTTTAAAATGTCTGTTTGTCACAGAATTAAAAGTACGACCTCTGTTTCCTTTGCTGTCTGTACTTCCTTCGATATCTATGCTAGAAATAGTTTGACCTTTGTAAGAAGTAGAGTGTTGAATTGAAATTAGCGAGGTCGTTTGCGTTGAAAGACTCATTTTTCTTTCTCCAGTTGTATCTGAGTTGCCATGGAAACACTCCTTACAACAATTATTGACTTTGTGTTGAATTTTGAATCTGAGTTGGATCATTGGTTTCATTGATTGTGTTTTGTGGTTCCTTCATGAGTTGAATTAATGAAGGAGTTTGCCTTAATGGACTGCCCTTAGTTTCATTAACATGAGTTAGAAATTTGTTTGAATTCTTAATTTGAGTTGATTTATTCTTTTCATTGTTTTGAGTTTCCTTAATCTATTCAAGGTTGCAATGGTTAATCTTCTGAAATGAAGTACAATAAGAAAACTTTAATGATGGATTATCGGAATGACTGGCTTTAAGAAAGAAATGTTCTGTCGTTTATTATTTGTTTTCATTAATGGCACGCTGTACCTCATCTCTTTATGTTCCAAGTTAAATGTGATTATTTTGATGTTTATTCTGTTGTTATTAGATATGAGAACCCCCTATGATTTGATTATTGACATATACTGTTATGCTTTTGTTACCCATCTCGCTTTCTGCGGTCATCTTCCCCTTAATAATTTTTTCAGAATCCCCTTTTCTCCTCCTTGTTTCAATGACGTTACCAAAAGTCAATATCTGCAGCTACAATTGTAATGGTTTAGGCAACCGCAGAAAGCGAAATATTTACATGGTTAAAGGACAAATCTTATCAAATATTTTGTTTGCAAGAGACCCATTCATCGGTCGCACAAGAGGAGTTTTGGCAATCGGATTGGGGGGGTCCTGTTTTATTCAACCACGGCCTTAGTAATAGTAGAGGTGTTTTAATTTTATTTAAGAATAATATTTCATACACCATCCACCAGACCCTGAGCGATGACTCAGGGCGGCGGATGGTTTTAGACTTAACAATTGATTCTACACGTTTTTGTTTGACCAATATTTACGCCCCCAACACTGACGACCCTTCTTTAATCTTGAAACAACTATACACAACCATATAGCGTCTGATATACATATCATTATTGTCAGAGATTTCAATACGGTATTTAATTCCGATATTGACAGAGCTGGGCATCAATTTTCTATTTATCACCCAAATAGTCGTAAAGCAATTAATTCCATATGTGCAAATTTAGATTTACACACATTTACAGATTTAACTACCCTAACACGACACATTATACTTGGAGGCGCAGACGCCAAGCCAGTAGAATAGATTATTTCTTGACTTCGTTTTCTTTAACTTCCTCTGTCGAAAAAGTAGTTATAGAAGATAGCATGAGATCCGACCACTCCCTTATCGGTCTAACTGTAAATACTTCTACCATACCTCGTGGTCAGGGTTTCTGGAGACTTAATCAAGATCTTTTAAATGATAAGAATTTTAAAAACGAAATGTCGACATATATAACAGTTTTTTCAGTTCAATGTGAATTCTGCAAATCCACACATCGTGTGGGAATCATTTAAGTGTTCTGTTCGTGGGCACGTACAATGTAATTAAATTTGCTTCATGGAAAACAAACAAAGTAAAGATACGGTACGCTCTGTTTCATGTGAGATCGATACCCTGGGAGTCCAGGCACCGTAATCGGAGCACCGCACGCGCGCCCAAGCTTTCACGGCCCACCCTCCCGCTGCCCCCCGAAGACCGACCCCGCCCCACTCTCCGCTGCAAACCCAAGCTCCGCTATCCGATCGGAGCACCGCACGCGCGCCCAAGCTTTCACGGCCCACCCTCCCGCTGCCCCCCGAAGACCGACCCTGCCCCACTCTCCGCTGCAAACCCAAGCTCCGCTATCCGATTACGGAGCCTGGCGACATGGCTATCTTCGCCCGTCCAAGAGGTGGAGAAGTGTCTGTGATTTATGGCCGCGCACGGCTGGAAGCCACTGCACGGTGGCAGGATTGGTCGTCCGCCCTGTGGCGATAGCGAATCAGCCCGTGCCTGTTTAAATATACATGAACCGCAGATCGTCATCTTACGCGATTCGGGGGGCAATCGGCACATGGCAAAAGGAGAGCCGGCTTGCCGCAAAGGGTTTGATCTGTCACTCAAGTTTGCCGACATGTCCAGTCAAAGGGAGGCTTTCTTTACCATGGTATTAGTACATTGTAAAGTAAAAGGTAGTGTTATATTCTATGGAGGGATTCTTACCGACAAAATTACGAAGATTCTGGAGGAAAACACCAAAAAAGGACGTAGATCTATGTCACAACATGCCTGCAACATGTCTAAACACAGCGGACTGCTGGGGGAGTCTATTCTGTGTGCAGGGGTAACTTTCTTGGAAACTATTGTCAAATGATTATAGATACGAAAGTTCACAGTGATAAAGCAACACCAATACTACTATTATTCTTAGATTTTAGTATTTTAATCTTAAACTCTATCAACATACGTTAAAAGATAGATATTTCAGACTACGTGTTTCAACTCCTCCCCGGGAGAAACAGCATGATACCGTCTGCCGGGAACAACAACACGGGAACAAATTCTTCCCACGAGACGTTCTGGTTCCGAAACAAATCCCACCAGGACTTCATCTTATACTGTTAGCTAACAATAAAGCCTGTATGTTTTCCATGCTGGCTGATTGGCGTTCATAATTTGGACCAGGCCTTGCGGAGTTACTGCAGGTTTTTTACGTCAACTTGAATATGTTGTTTAGTCCTAGTTCTAGCAGTGCCGGTGGGGAGTGAGTTACGTGACATCTTCTCATAGCAGAACACACAACGCCTTGTAGTCAGTGGCATCTAGTGACCTCGCCCACAGAAATGCGCCCAATTAACACGTGGCGTCCCGCTGTGCGGGGATTACCGGCAGGCCAATAGCGCGAAGAACTTTCTAACACAGGATCTGTGCTAGAAACTGACAGAAAGAGACGTGTCGCCAGGCTCCGTAATCGGATAGCGGAGCTTGGGTTTGCAGCGGAGAGTGGGGCGGGGTCGGTCTTCGGGGGGCAGCAGGAGGGTGGGCCGTGAAAGCTTGGGCGCGCGTGCGGTGTGCTCCGATTACGGTGCCTGGACTCCCAGGGTAGTGAGATCGACAGATTGCAAAAAGAATTAGATACCCGTTTTGATTTGGACACTTTTCATATTTTAAAAGACAAAAAACAGCAGTTAGAATTACTATACCAAGCCAAAGCAAATAACATGATTAATTGTAGGAGAGCTAAGTGGATGGAGCAGGGAGAAAAATGCACAAAACTGTTCATAAATCTGATTAATAGAGGGAATTCAAGGAAAAACATGACTAAACTAACGGGGGGCGCCCTGACATCGCACGCGCCCTAACATCGCACGGATTTTTTACTGATCTTATTTTGCATAAGTACGCCGTGTTTGTGTCCAGTGACTATGCTGATAAGGAAGGTAAATAACCCAAGTTCATGCACATAATTGTCATTTACATTCAAAACATATGTGTACATATTCATTTCTTGTTCTGTCGAAAAGTAGTATTTTGACAATAATGATGGTAGCGCTAAGTAGACGGTCACTGCGTAGCTAGACGGCCTGGCACCTAAATATACGACCTGTGCCAAGCAGATACATAAGTCACACAGCTATCATACACATAAGAAAAATAACTTAATAAAACACTAAAAATTTGGGTCTTTAAGTGTTTGTTGAGAAGAAAACCGACCAAAGAAAAACAACGTAAACATTGCTGTCGTCTGACGATGTTGTTTTGCCGCCATTTTTTTGGGCCACTGCACAGTTTTGTTACGCTCTAACATGTGATTGGTACCGTCTATGAAAACGAAACTGAATACAGAGATGGCGAAGATATTTCCTAATAAGTAGACGGAGTATTGTTGATGTAAGCGGTGTCGTTTTTTCGTAATGATTTCATAAGTCGGGCCGCATTCAATACGTACGTCGGGCCGCGTAGTAGCCTATTTCCCGTGGGAACATGAGCTGGGATGCGCTAGATATAGCCCTTCTCACATGACGTGAGAAGTGCACACAGTCAAACTTTTCCGGTCAAAAGAAAGCTAAAATATAGCAGACTTCAAGCCTTATTTACATTTTCCTAACTTCATCACCAACTTCCGAAGAGAGCAAAATTACTAAAGCGTAAGAAGTTAGGCACACTATCTGGCGTAGCACTAAATCAGAAGGTACATTCGTGAAAATGTCTCACAGCGTCTTCCGCATGTAACGCGGAGCATGAAGGGCCCATGAACAGTATGAATACATTTTTTGTCCAAGTATGGTCTTTAGATGAATGTGTTCAAAATTCATTCATTAAAACATGACCATTCTCTTTCTCTGGCAACCAGCAATGGAGCGCCGTGAGTTCCAGCGCATAAAAAAACGTCCGATATTTGGGCACCCCCCGTTAGTAACACCAGAGTGATTAACTAAAACTGACCCAAAGGAAATTCTTCACGAACAAGTAAATTTCTTTTCCGGACTTTCCTTTAGAGATCCACCCATCTCCTTAGAGAATGATACTTTTAAATCTTTCTTTCCCAATCCATCCCATGTCTCATTGTCTACGGACCAACGTGGTAGCTGTGAAGGTTTGCTTACTGAGAAGGAGTTCAGGGATTCAATAGAGTCATTTTCATCTGGAAGAGCTCCTGGATTAGACGGCCTACCAGTAGAATTTTACCGAGTATTTTTTCAGCACTTCAAGAAACCCATGCTTGACTCCTTTAACTTGTAACTCTTATCTTGCGGGTCACCTATTTGACTCCCAAACAACTGGCCTCATTTCTTTGTTATTGAAGCAAGACTCCACGGGACAGGATAAAGACCCCTCTCAGATTAAAAATTGGCGCCCTTTGACATTGTTAAACTGTGACACTTGCATATTATCCAAATGCATAGCCCTGCGTATGAAAAAAATTATTCCAAATTTAATATCACATGATCTGACTGGTTTTCTACAGGGTAGGTGCATAAGTGATAATATACGTCGAATTTTAGAAATTATTGTATATTATGATCGTAATGATTTACCTGGTTTAATCTTTGTTGCAGACTTTGAAAAGGCATTTGACACCATCAGACTTGATCTTATTTTTAAAACACTTGAGTACTTTGGTTTTGGTGAGGGATTTGTTGACTGGATAAGACTTTTGTATCAAGATATCTGTAGTAAAGTAATTAATTATGGACATATTTCCCACCCTTTTCCCCTGTTCCGTGGAATCCGCCAGGGTTGCCCTCTGTCCCCTTACTTGTTTATCTTAGGAGTAGAAGTTTTAGCCATTAAAATAAGACACAATATTGAAATAAAAGGATTAACGACCCATGGTATTGAATCTAAAATTTCCCAATACTCCGACGATTCTAACTTTCCCCTTGCTCCCAAACTTGGTTCTCTATATGCTTTAGTGAAGGACTTGCAAAACTTTTCTTTATTATCGGGTTTGTCCCCAAATTTCGATAAATGTAAAATACAACGTATTGGCTCTCTGAAAGGTACAAATTTCTATCTTCCCTTCCCCCTTCCCATTCAATGGACAGACATAAAGCTCTTGGGAATTCATATTCCAGTACAACTATCAGATATTGTTAGTATTGATTTTGAGAGGAAACTTACGAAGATTGAAAAACTGTTATATCCTTGGAAAACAAAGACATTAACACTTATAATGGGTAAGGTTACTTTGATTAATTAATACACTTATTATAACACAATTCATTTTTCTACTTAGCTCTCTCCCGTCCCCTCCACCTGACTTTTTTCATAAATTCGAGAAGAAAATATTTCAGTTTCTCTGGGGAGGTGGACCAAGCGAGTGAGGAGAAAAACTATTTATAGTACTTATGAACATGGTGGTCTTAAACTGAGAAATTTGCAGTCTGTCGATCTCACATTAAAGGCCTCATGGATGCCTAAATTATACTTAATCAAGGGATGGTTTTGTTCTAAATTGTTATTTATGTCTAATCCGTTGTTTAGATCAAGTCTGTTTCCTTTTGCGCAGCTTGACATTCGTGATTACCTTCGACGAGAAGGTTATGCAGAGGGTAGCGTTTGTATGTGTGTTTGTAATTGACCACCATAACTCAAGAAGGCCTAGATGGATTGTTTTGATATTTGGTATGTTGGTAGGTCTTGATGAGACCTAAAAGTGATTAGATTTTGGGTCCCCTAGCGGGTTGTTACAGTACTGCAGCAGAACTTCCTGTTTTGATATCTCGTGTTCTGGATATGCTATGGAACTGATTTTTGAGTGGTAGATAGATGTTTGGACAGAGAGTAAGTGGTATGGGTTTGGGCCCCCTAGTGGCTTTTTTGGAACTGCAGGAGCAGGCTTTGCTTCAGACTTTGAAATGGAATAACTCAAGAAGGGCTTGATGAATGGTCATGATTTTTGGTAAGTAGATAGCTTGAGTGATGATGTACATGATTAGATACTTATAATGCAAATCTGTATCTGATTTGCATGATTAATGAGGAAAGTTTGTACATCCGCCAAATTCCAGGATAGGACTCTCAAACATGTGACACATAATTTGCATAATTAATGAGGCAATTAATGAGAAAATACTGTTACTCAAGATGGGCTTGATGGATGGTAATGATTTTTGGTATGTAGATAGCTTACGTGATGCTTCGTATCATTAGAGGTTGATTATGAAAATCATATTCTAATTTGCATAATTAATGAGGCAATTTAAAAAAAAACAGTGTTCCATGATTTCACTATTCGAATATGTAACATTTGTAATTGAGGAAGAGAGGAACATTGACAGATACTAGAAAATATACAAATGTAGGCCTAATTTGCATAATTACTGAGAAACTACTATAATTCCATACTGGTAAATTATGGCAATTTCATACTTGTGGCATTTGGAAGTTATGTGAATGTGAACATCCTTGAATCAAATTAAACATTTGCATAATTGATGAGAAACACTCCCAATACGTCAGTCATAAAGGTTGAAATAATTTGGCGAAGGTATGAGGTCGTGGAACTCTAGTTTTGATTGTTTTATGGGAAAGCCGGCACCCATAAGCTCTTTTTTTATACAAGTTATACAGGCTTGGTTACGGCCTCCTGAGGGGGTTGACGAAATTAAGCAACAACTTTTGTGTTTGAACCTACATATATGTATTGGCAAAAAAACTTTCTTTTCGACAGCTTTTGATACGGGGGGAGTATGATTTCTTAATGATATTTTGGATTCAGAAAACAGCTTTCTCTCTTATGTACCCTTGATCTCAAAATTTGGTAATTAATTTCTGCGATACCAGGCTATTGGAAATCGTCTTTAAGGCAGGTGTCCATTGATCTACGTGTTTGTTCACCGATTTGTAGGGATAGGACTTGGATTCAGAAAAAAAATATTAATAAAAACATGTATATCTTTTTCATGAAAGAAGCAAATTTGTGTGAATCCTCATATAAAATACAACATTCTTGGGAAGAATATTTCAACATGCCCATACCTTGGAAACAAGTTTACAGCTTACCTTACAAACTCTCCATAGATACTCACTCTAGAATGTTTCAATATAAGCTACTCTTTAAATTTCTAACAGTTAATAAAACACTTTTTACTTGGGGCCTGGTTAATTCTCCTACGTGTAGTCTTTGTAATAAGGAAGAAGAGAAAGTCATCCACCTGTTTTGGGATTGTAGAATAGTTGCACGTTTCTGGTCCGAGGTGGATGGCTGGTTCTTTAACCTTACAAATACTCATTTGCATATTAATGCCTTTAATATATTCTTTGGTGATTTAAGTGATCGTTGCCCAGTTCTGTCAAACTTATTTATTCTTTTAGGTAAAATTTGTATTCTCAAATATCGTGAAAAGACCTTACATTTATCTGGTTTTATTTCTTATGTCTCTCATGTTCAAAAATTAGAATACATTATTGCCAAACGACTTGATAAGGTTCAAAAACACCTGGGAAACTGGGGAAAACTATATACTGTCCTTTCAACGTAAATCTGTCTTGTCATTATGTTTTTGATTACCAAAATGTATAGGTTCTCATTTACTATGTGCAAGGAGGTAACCGCCTTGCTATGTGGGATCTTATATTATTGTTTCCGGGTTTTATGTAACAGTTATCAGTTTTGAGGTTTTCTCATGTGTTTTCATTTATTTTGTATACGTGCCATGTTTTTCTTATCACTTCTTTGTTATTTTGAAAACTAATAAAAAGGGAAAAAAAATAAAAATTTTTGCCAACTTACAATTTTGCAAGTTAACGTTTAATACCAACAAAAAAAAGTATTTTGATCCCTGCAGTAGGTCCTTTTTCATTTATGCCTCCACACATGCCAGTTAAGTATATCGAGAATTAACAGAATAACTGTAGATATCGTGCTTGAATTAACCTCTACTTCTCCACATCAAACTTCAAAAGTATATACCGTTAATAGCATTCCTAAATGTTGATAAATTCGACATAGGCTCCCTGCTATGATAATGGGGTCAACGTTTCCTCTTAGTTCAACAACCCCTAACTTCAGATCCAACCGGTAGAGCCTGGAACTGAAACAGGATGACACTCACTTTTTTTTTTGCCTCCTGTGCCTTGTAATTACAGCCGAATGTCCTGAAATTTTCTATGGGGATAGCCAATGAGAGAGCACCTTTCAAAATACCCACGTATTTTCAAAAGTGGAGCTGATTGGTTCAAATAGTCAATCCAATTAGGAGCACTAACTCTGACATGTGCAGCCGGGCAGGACGTGGTTACGGTAAACCAACTTCACTGCCTGACTCCCATCATTGTGTCATACTGAAGAGTACACAAAGGCTCATCTCTCCCTACAAGTGGCTGTGTATTTTTTTTTTGTAATTGTGGTATGTGCGTAATTCATGATCACTTTCTCAGCATATATGCCGCGACCCCAGGAAAACTTTTTCCGAGCAGGTTCGATCAAAAAAGTGTAAAAAAAATGATAATTTTCGGGTCCAAAATTTACTTTTTACTGTGGTTTCTACCCAAAATAATGGGACAACGGACAATGCCGATAAATACACCGGTAAGTAGCAGAAAACCGCTTTTCGCCCATGTGATTACATTTTCTGTCCTACTTTTCTTGGCGGAATTGTAGCCCTTCGACCATAGGCGGTAGGCCATCGAGTTTTTGTTGAAATAGGCATTACTGTGCCGTATATGTATAAACTCCGATGGTCCGCTAAGGAACCAACAAACGGAAAGATTTCGGTGAATCGTAGACTAACGCACGGACCATGTACTCCACCTACTAGTGAAAGATTCCCGAGAACTTACTCTAACACGCACTGTGTACGAGTCGATCCACTGAAAGATTCCCGAGAATCGTACACTAACTGTAACAACCACAACGCCCGATCCGCCGTCTATTCCAAACATGGAACCATACGAACAGATGCCGAAAGTCACCCGAAGATTGCCGAGAGCCGAACAGCGATTTCCGAACGCTTTGGGTAGTGTTAAGAACAAGAATAGATAGGTAGGAAATGCAGTTTCAAAAGCCCTTATTTTCGGCGAAAAACTGTCATGAAATTAAACACCTTAATACTACTTATAATCCAGGGGTTACTTACTAGCCATGCAGAATTTCTTAGGATACAATACCTAATTTTAAAGGAGATATGCGGCATTTTAAAAAGTCTGATTTCCTTGGGACAGCGTTACCAGCAGTGCGGCAATGACATCATTGATAGCCAATCAGACGCAAGACCCAGATTTCCCGCCACGTTCGAAAATGGAACCACTATTCGGCACGGCGAGGTCCAGAGATTTGTTACACTCTAACATGTGATTGGTACCGTCTGTGAAAAGAAAACTGAATACAGAGATGGCAAAGACAGTTGCCAATAAGTAGACAGAGTGTTGTTGATGTAAGCAACTGGGTGTCGTTTGTCGTAACGATTACGTTAGTCAGGCCGCATTCACTGAGTACGTCGGGCCGCGTATTTAGTAGGTAGTAGCCTATTTCCCTAAGCAACGCCGTCGAACGTGGTTCTAAGTCACCAAAATCGCTGTCCACCCCAAGTGGTAACGCTGTCCACGGGCCATCGAGGTAGCTTTTCCTACCCTGTCATTTTTATGAAGTTAGCGAAGTAAGCTCTTGACGGTTCTACAGTTTCGAACAGTTGGTTCGCGAACGCGTTCGAACTAACTATACTCCCGCCGGCCTTTGCGCGAGCTGTGACCAGAACACGGAAGTAATAACTGATGCTGTTCGTCGCACGGACTGCGTGTACTACGTGTACGTGTATTATATTAGAGAACAGTATGGTAATATCGGGATTCCTTCTTCAGTGGACCAAGTACACACTTTGGTGTTCAAACCAAAAAACAGCGATTTCAACAAAAACTCGATGGCCTATCGCCCATGCTTCGACCTGGGGTTGTCGGCCTACAACATACGAAAACGTAAAAAAACATCGGTCCGAGACCTTATATGACGTGGCCAAATACACGCACGAGCACCTTCGCGACCAATACCGGGTTCATCAACTTAGCTCGGGAAAAAATACAGTCTTTCACTCCAACATCTGCTTTAAGATTACCTTTTACAGATTTACCAGCCTGTATCTGTGCCGATTTCCCCTGCTTTTGTGTCCTCCCTGGCCTCTTTACCTGCTGGAACGTGTCGGTGATCCTCATTTGAGACATTTTGACCAACTTCCCAGTTAACGTCTATTATGTCGCTAGACGTGGTCTCTTGGTAGTCTCTACCAGACCAAGGAGGTTGACCAGACTAACCGCGCCGGCTATAGGGAGAATATTTGCCAGGGGAGTTTGGCCATCGAGGGCTTCATTCGCTGGCCCAGGCCTTAGGTTATTCTAGTTCGGGGTTGCTACTACGCATGTGCAGTGTCAAAGGTGATGGCCCCCGGCTTGTAAACAGTGCTTGTCTCGACATTGTCTCTATTTGCATAACAACGAACAGACGGGTCTTGTTTACGTCGCGGGGGCCTTTACCTTTAAAATTAGCAGAGCAATCGATGTCCAGGAATCTAACATGAATCATACTTTTCAATTTTTCCCCATTAAAAACAAGATCACAGTTTAGTGTTGGAAGAAAGTTTAGCATTGTATTATGATTACTACCAACACAGATGAGCTTTCATTATAAGATCACAGTTTATTTGGGGTTTCAATTGGAGGCTGCGCACCCTCGAGTCTAGGTACTGTCTCTTCCAGGGAAGTATTCCGAAGTAAATCAACTGTGTATGGGCAAGGAGGTTTTGGGATGAAAGCCTATCCCGTCCGCTATAGGACCAGCTGAGTTCTGTTTCTTCAACCTCTCTAATTTTGGTAAATCAGGAGACAAAAACATAATTTTCACGCCAAAAACGATGGTCAAATTTTGGCACTTTTGCGTAGGATAAAACTCGTAGAAAAAATTTTCTAGGTAGAAACGACTGATGTTGTCAGAAAGAGAAAAACCTAGCGTACAGTCGAGCCAATTATAAAGAAAATTCTAGTACTTAGATTTCTTTAATCATCCACGGCGCGAGGCATGTCAGCATGACCCACAGAACGCAACAAAGGTCAATCTCCGGCCAAGGGACATTTCACCATCAACGCGGATGGATATCCGGAAGTAAGGCTCAGATCGAAACGCAATTTTCACCCAAAACACACCAATTCATACGCTTTTCAGCCATGCTAGTATCTAATGTCAGTTCGAAGCACATTGTGAGAAATCTAAACTCAAACCCAGCCCCTCGAAACCCTTCCGTCACTTTTTTTGTCGCGCACTTCTGTGGTGTGCACCGTTAAGTCAGTGTTAGGCTGATTGTCAGTGTCGTATGAGGGATAATTTTGATGAAATTGCATAATCCTGTAAAATACAACTTCAGAGCCCTGGACCACCCACACAAACCGACAGTGTCAGTCGGCTAAAGAAGTGGTACAAGGGAGCGGTCTAAACTGGATGTGATGCATCCTACCTGACTGAAGACTCTACTCTACTCTACTCTACTCTACTCATAATATTTACAGGTTTGCGATAGCAAAACCTGTTCTGTTTTTGCATCCAAGGATGGGGGCCGCCATGTTGGATGTGACCATTTTATTCGGAGGGGTGTTTTTTTGTCGCTTATGTTGGGTGTGACTATTTTGACGGAGGGGTGTTTTTTTTTGCAAGTTTTCTTTTTTTTTTGTTCTTGCTAATTTTTTTCTTGCTGTGGGTTGGGTGTGACCATTTTTACTGGAGGGATGTTTTTTTCACTAATGTGTGGGTGTCATAGATAGAAGTTATTAATGTGGTGGTGTTGAGGCCTTGCCGTTGGCACAAATGGACACAAGGCCCACTGTACTAAAGGACGAGCAAGGTCCACTGAGCATCATGTTGTTGTGGTCTTGTCGAAAAGTAAGGGACGACAAGATCCCCAACGATAGAGGGTTAATATAGATTTGTTATTTAATGTGATGTTGGATTAGAAAGTGTTGGCATCGATAATATTGGGGGTGGTTTTTGTCGCTAATGTTGGTTCCCTATATCTTTCCTAGTTTCGGGTTAGGTGCGACCATTTTGAACGGAGGGGTGGTTTTTGCCACTAATTTTAGCTTTAAGAGATGAATGTTATTAGTGTGGTGGTGTTGTGACTTTGCCGTTGGCACAAATGGACAAAAGGCCCACTGTACTAAAGGACGAGCAAGGTCCACTGAGCATCATGTTGTTGTGGTCTTGTCGAAAAGTAATAAGGGACGACAAGATCCCCAACGATAGAGGGTTAATATAGATGTGTTATTTAATGTGACGTTGAATTAGAAAGTGTTGGAATCGATGATATTGGGGGTGGTTTTTGTCGCTAAGGTTGGTTCCCTATATCTTTCCTTGTTTTGGGTTAGGTGTGACCATTTTGAACGGAGGGGTGGATTTTGCCACTAATTTTAGCTTTAAGAGATGAATGTTATTAGTGTGGTGGTGTTGTGACTTTGCCGTTGGCACAAATGGACACAAGGCCCACTGTACTAAAGGACGAGCAAGGTCCACTGAGCATCATGTTGTTGTGGTCTTGTCGAAAAGTAAGGGACGACAAGATCCCCAAAGATAGAGGGTTAATATAGATTTGTTATTTAATGTGATGTCGGATTAGAAAGTGTTGGAATCGATAATATTGGGGGTGGTTTTTGTCGCTAATGTTGGTTCCCTATATCTTTCCTAGTTTCGGGTTAGGTGCGACCATTTTGAACGGAGGGGTGGTTTTTGCCACTAATTTTAGGTTTAAGAGATGAATGTTATTAGTGTGGTGGTGTTGTGACTTTGCCGTTGGCACAAATGGACACAAGGCCCACTGTACTAAAGGACGAGCAAGGTCCACTGAGCATCATGTTGTTGTGGTCTTGTCGAAAAGTAATAAGGGACGACAAGACCCCCAACGATAGAGGGTTAATATAGATGTGTTATTTAATGTGATGTTGGATTAGAAAGTGTTGGAATCGATAATGTTGGTGGTGTTTTTTGTCGCTAAGGTTGGTTCCCTATATCTTTCCTAGTTTCGGGTTAGGTGCGACCATTTTGATTGGAGGGGTGGTTTTTGCCACTCATTTTAGGTGTAAGAGATGAATGTTATTAGTGTGGTGGTGTTGTGACTTTGCCGTTGGCACAAATGGACACAAGGCCCACTGTACTAAAGGACGAGCAAGGTCCACTGAGCATCATGTTGTTGTGGTCTTGTCGAAAAGTAAGGGACGACAAGATCCCCAACGATAGAGGGTTAATATAGATTTGTTATTTAATGTGATGTTGGATTAGAAAGTGTTGGAATCGATAATATTGGTGGTGGTTTTTGTCGTTAAGGTTGGTTCCCTTTATCTTTCCTAGTTTCGGGTTAGGTGCGACCATTTTGATTGGAGGGGTGGTTTTTGCCACTCATTTTAGGTTTAAGAGATGAATGTTATTAGTGTGGTGGTGTTGTGACTTTGCCGTTGGCACAAATGGACACAAGGCCCACTGTACTGAAGGACGAGCAAGGTCCACTGAGCATCATGTTGTTGTGGTCTTGTCGAAAAGTAAGGGACGACAAGATCCCCAACGATAGAGGGTTAATATAGATTTGTTATTTAATGTGATGTTGTAGGGACGACAGCCACAAAAACCATGAACAACGATTAGTTTGTTTAATGGTGAGATGGCAAATTAGCTTTTGCAATAAAATTAAGTCAATTTTGAAATGGTGAATACTTAAGACCCTTTCCGTCTTACAATAAATAATGACCGATGTGTAAATACGGTTTCTCTTAGATGCTGATTTGAAGACGACCACATCAAGGATAAAGAAATGACACAGAGACAAGGATTCCCGCATACTTACCAAGGGCGACGTAAACGTTATAACACTGACTGATTGTGACTTCATAATGTTAGCTTACTACGATCCTTACTGAAGGTCTCTATTTCTCTCTTGACCTTAACTTCCTAGTTTTACAAATCTCTCGTCTCCTGTCTTATTCTGCTCACACAACATTGACTACTTAATCTCGTCGCTGCAGTTCACTTAAACAAATGAATAAGCGTCAAGGAATTATGGCACAACAATAGCAGACTAATTCTAAAGTAACCGTTCCAAGTTTGGTATGGAGTTGCACTGTAACTTCTTGGACGAAAGTGACGGAGTGAAATGTTACTGCAGCTTGCAATTGCATACACATTTGTATTAGGTTTCTATCATTCGTACATCCGGTTCGATTTGAACTGTCGTCGACGAGGTTAATCACCTGTAGTTTCTTTGATAACGTTATACATGCAAAATCAGCCTCTAAAAGTTGCACACTAAAATAAACAACAAACTGGACAATACGTATTCGTTTAAATCAAATTAAGTGGACAACATGTGCACGCCAGTGTGTGGATTCTCTAAATCGTGTCAGGTTATGTCTGGTTGTAACAGCACAATCATTGTAACACGGCTCTGATGCTGGTCCGGCAGTGGAAGGTCTCCGGCGGCCTCCCCTGCTGCGGTGAGAGTCTGTGTGGGAAACGGCCAGATTGCTCCAGGCCTGGATTGTTCCTCCCTAGTGGATAACCGGTGCCACGGATGACCTTGAAGTCCGGTATAGGTGACCTGTGCAGGGATCGAGGAAAAACATACAGAAACATATCAACCTGAATGCTCTCTTCTGCTCTCTTGTCGTCTCTGAAGACGATAGACAGCTTCGGTCGATTTAACCTATCATTCCAAAATCATGATTGGCTTTTCTTTCTCAAAGTCGTTGGCGGTGGCGGGTTAGTCATGTAGTTGTTAGGTCCTACGGGGAAACAAAATTTAGAATGTATGTGACACTGATAAGCTGTTTGACATATTTATTAGTACCTACGAATATGGCGTGTTATACTTACTTCAACTTGTTCAAGGTTTTGGAGTTCGATTAAAAAAATAGGGCTCGAAATTCGCATTTAAGTACAGGTAAAATTGTACTAATTTTATCTTTAGCTAGGAAAACAACATTTGGAGTTAAATATGTGAAACTGATAAGCTATTTCACAATTTTTGGTCCCTAGGAATTTGACCTCTTATCCAGTAAGGTGAGTGAAGAGTATTACGTGTAGGGCTCAAAATCTGCATGCTAGCACAGGTAAAATTGGAGTTGTGCAGGTAGTTTTGACGGACTTTTACTAATTTAGGCCCCCATTCCGTTGAGTTATCTGTGAAATCTTTGGTCGCTCATAAAAGGTTGCTGACATTTGAGATTTCGGGTCGCCGTAGAGATTCCACTTGAGCACGTTTTCCAGGAGTTCGGCACTCTCACGGCGCTGTGGCCAAATTAGGTCGCCGTGAGAGCGCGGCGAAAGCGCCGTCCAAGTGGAATGGGGGTATATTCCATTCCAAGTCACCACACGTTTTTTTAATGATATTCATAATATCTTCGAATTATTATTTTATCAATTACAAATCTTTATAAGTATTCATAAATGTTTCTAACAAAAGGAAATACGAGAATACTATGTTTCAGAAGTTGTTCTGATTATTTGCAAACATTTCGAAAGTGACTGTCAAAAGAGATCATTTTTTTTAATAGATTTGACAAATAGATAGGTTTATTTCATATTTCGAAATATTTTGAAATAAAGATATGGGTCATTTGCCCCCCGTAATGAGCCGCTGAACCTAACAAAGCATGTTTTGGATCGGGCGTTGACCGCCGACCGGGCAGGAAGTCACTGTGGCGTGACACTGTCTGTGGACACCGGCAAGCATGCCAAGAGTTCCTCCGGAGAATAAGCACAATTCAACTGTAATTTTGCCGCACAAAAAGGGCCAGCAACGTTGCAAATGATCAGTGGACAAAATACCACACGTAATGAGCAAAAGCAAAAGTTTTATCCACGTCAAATAAGCCCGGGAATCGGCACAAAGCAAAGCCGGGAGAGCCGACTAGCCGCTAGTCGCAAAGGGTTTGATCTGTCACTCAAGTTCGGCAACATGTACTGTCAAAGGAAGGCTTTCTTTTCCCATGGTATAAGTAAATTTTCCCATGGTATCGGTAAATTGTAAACTAAAAGGTTATATTCTATAGAGGGATCTTACCGACAAAATCACGAAGATTCTGGAGGAAAACGCCAAAAAAGAATTTAGATCTATGTTGCAACACAGTTGCCTGCTTGGGGGAGTCTATTCTGTGTGTAGGGGGAACTTTCTTGGAAACTATTGTCAAATGATTATAGATACAAAAGTGCACAGTAATAACGTCATAACAATACTACTGTAGTGCTTAGATTCTATTATTCAAATCTACATACGTTTAAAGATAGATATTTTAGACAACGTGTTTCAACCCCTCCCCGGGAGAGACAGCCATGTCTGCCGCGCCGGAACAACACGGGAACAAACTTCCCACAAGACGAAACTAAGCCGAAACAAATTCCACCAGAGAGGATTTCACCTTACACTGTTCAGCTTACAATAAAGCCTGTATGTTTTCCGTGGTGGCTGATCGGCGTTCATTATTTGGACTAGGCCTTGCGGAGTTAGATCTACTGCAGGTTTTTTACGTCCCAGTTGAACATGTTGTTCTAGCGGTGTTGCTCTAGTGGGAGGGCGGCACGGTAGACTACTGTTACCACTTACACTTCGGTACTTTCTGTTATTTCTGTCGCATTTCGGTCGTTTCTGCAAGATTTCTTGGTTTGATTAATAAGCCGACAGATTGGGCAGTGAATAGGCACTGATAATGTTTTTTTCTGATTGTTGTCCTGCTAACGTTTAGAGGCAGAAATGAACTGTTTGTTTACTTAACTCACGCCTCGGCGTGAGAGCACAACGGGGTATCATTAGCGCTCCTTTCAATCGTCTATTTTTGGGTGCTATTAACTAATTAGCAGCAAATTGTGAATTTTTCTTAAAGAATCCTCTTTTTAATCCACATGAACTCAGCACCTGTAAATTGCCATACAACATGAAAATACCGATTGTATATGTACGTTTATGGACGTATAATAAGTACAAAAGTTGAATGCAAAGGGTTCTTGTCTATTGAACTGAACATAAAGAGACAACCAGGTCTACGCCACAGAGTTCCTCTACAAGAATACGCAGATAGCAAGCAATTTGTTACAATTCAGCAAAGAAAACATTGAATTTTAAATTATGCTAATCTTGATATACATTTGCAATAAGCCGTTCTCAGTATGCTTCGTCTTGTTTAACAATCAGAATTACTGTATAATTCACACCATTTTTAAGACTGAGTCGTATAGAAATCTGACCAAGTTTTTTAAACCGGGACATTAGCACTCATTGTGTAGCCTACATGTAGTATCCAAACCTAAGCTTTGAGACGAGTACACATTTACTTTAAAATTATTTGTAAGGTTTGTCATGTTCAGCTTATGTATGTATCTTAATTGCTTTTAGATTACTTTTAATTGCAAAGCATAATGCATTTCAGCCAATGAAGCTGGTACTGTATGATGTGCCTAGCAACGACGTAATAAACCATTCATTTATTACTCTCCAAGCAGAGGAGTGGGTCCGGCTGTTTTTTGGTGTTTCTCAGCGTTTTTGTCGGGCTTTCTACTTTGTCTTTTTTTTTGGCGCACAAACCCACACCTCTGCAGGTGGTTCTGAATTTCTTCTTTCGAAAAAAAAATAATTCAAATTTCGAAATAAAGGCAATGTGCTGTAGCAAATCTTTAGAAAGTATCAGACATGTTGTTCCCAGTGCCATGAATATTTTGAATATTGCACGAAAATGTGGGAACATCTAGAAAGTGTAAACAAATTTCGGAATGTTAAGAAACCATGACATTTATATTACAAATAGTTACATAGGTCTCGGATTAGTTCTAAACAATGGCAGCAAACACCCGTGTGGTGACTTGGAATGGGGCCCTTAGGTCGCCGTGAGAGCGCGGCGAAAGCGCCGTCCAAGTGGAATGGGAGTATAACTAATACTCTAAGAATAGGACGAATGCGACGTATCCTTTTTTCTACATTTGAATTTTTCTATGGTTTTAACACGTGGACAAATGCGAAATATCATTTTTCTACATTTGTAATTTATCTTCAGCTAATTCTACATTTGTCGGGGGTTGAGGTTTTCAAACGTGGACAAATGAGATGTACTGGAATTAGTTTTGGAATTTGTATGTTTGTCAGGTGTAAAATTTTAATACGTGGATTAATGCGACGTATTATTTTTTCTAACTACACAGCTAATTCTAAATTAGCCTGTCGGGAGCCGGAGGGGGGGGGGGGGGTGCACATTTTCATACTTGACAAAAAGATGTACTAGAATGGCATTTCTACGTTTTTCGGGCATATGATTTATGGTTTTCATACGTGGACGATGGGACGTACTGTTTTTTGTACATTTGTACTTTTTCTTCAGTTAATGCTACATTTGTCGGGGGTGAGATGTACTGGAATTAGTTTTGGAATTTCTACATTTGTCAGGCGTATGATTTTCATACGTGGACGAGTGCGACGTATTATTCTTTTCTACATTTGTAGTTTTTCTACTGTAACAGTCTACCTTTGTCGGGGATGTAAATTTTTAAACGTGTACAAATAAGTTGTATTGGAATTGATCATTATACATGGACATGCGACATACTAGAACAAGAGTTCTACGACCTCATACCTTCGCGAAATGATTTTGACCTTTATGACTGACGTATTAGGAGTGTTTTTCATCAATCAAAAATCATACCAGTTGATCCTCCTCACCCAAATAACATAAGTTGTCCAAACCTCCTTGTTATGATTATGAGCTTAACAAAGAAGGTTATGCTAACATTTTTCATCAATAATGCAAATAAGCTCCTTATTAGCATAATTTGATTCAATGGTGTTCACATTCACACAACTTCTAAATGCAACAAGTATGAAATTGCCGTTATTTACTAGTATGGAATGATAGTAGTTTCTCATGAATTATGCAAATTAGGCCTACATTTGCATAATTTCTATCTATTGACATTCCTCTCTTCCTCAGTTACAAATGTCACATATTTGAATAGTCATATCATGGAACACAGCAGGTTTTTAAAATTGCCTCATTAATTATAATCTGATTTGCATAATTATCATCCAATCATACAAAGCATCACATAAGCTATCTACATACCAAAAATCATGACCATCCATCAAGCCCATCTCGAGTTATATTATTTTCTCATTGATTATGTAAATGAGGTTCTCATTTGCATAGCTGATATCTATTAATATTTCTCTCTTCCTCAGTTACATATGTCACATGTTTGCGAGTCCTATCATGGAAATTGATGAATGTATAAACTTTCCTCATTAATTATGCAAATTAGTTACTGATTTGCATAATAAGTATCCAATCATGTACATCATCACTCAAGCTATGTACATGCAAAAAATCATGACCTTCCATCAAGCCCTTCTTGAGTTATTCCCTTTCAAAGTCTGAAGCAAAACCTACCCCTGCAGTTCCAAAAAAGTTGCTAGGGGGCCCAAGCCTATACCACTTACTCTCTGCCCAACGAGCTATCTACCACTTAAAAATCAGTTCCATAGCATGTCCACAACACGAGATATCATAACATGAAGTTCCGCTGCAGTACCGTAACAAGCCGATAGGGGGCCCAAAATCTAATCATTTTCAGGTTTCATCGAGACCTACCAACATACCAAATACCAAGACAATCCTTCCAAGAATTCTCGACTTATCGTGTTCACTAACAGACACACAGACATGCTCGGTATTCCCATGCTGTGGCACTGCATTAATGACTGTTCTTACTCATATAAGGCCGTGTATATCCAACTTTGGTCAAAATTTGTATGTTTCAGTCTTTTAATTGGTGTAAGGAGATATCTTTGTGGTTTGGTTTCACATGCTCCGAGTGGACTCTTCCAGGCTGGGAGTAGGTCAAAGTTGACGATTGTTTTCGTCTGTCAGCTGTTACGAGAGAACGAGCTGGTCAACTGTCTATTTTCTTTGCATGATTCTAAAGTAGACAGATGTGGCTTTCTGGTGCATAAGAATTTTTGGGGCTTGCAATTAAGGTGAATCCTTTTCTGAGCCCTTGTTTTAGTGCTTTAAAGCATTACTGCATGGGCAAGCCTATCTCTTGTATCTGCCCTACAGCTGGCTGATAGCCAATTTGTCCCTGGCAGCTGCAGTACATGTAACTGACAGTTTCCTGCCTGCCTCATGACCCCTCATGACCCCTCATGACCAACTTTGCCCCCAATCTACCCGTATCAATATCCCCGTCGCAACCAGAACGCATAGTAAAGCATACAATTGAACACATTTTTACACTTTTCTCGTTAATTATGCAAAACACTTCGCCCAAAATCTAATCATCTTGAGATTTGCCACATACACACCGACACACCAACTACGACAACAAACCATCCAGGCGTTCTCGACTTATTCTGTTCACTAACAGACACACAGACAAGCACCGTCGCATAACCTTCTCGACGAAACCATTCGTCGCGAAGGTAATTAGTTCTGGAATTCCAACGTTTGTATGGCACATGATTTTTAAACGTGGATGAATGCGACGTATTTCTAAATTCTAGGCTGCTAAGTTAAGTTACCATGGACTAACTTGAAGGTAGTCTCCGTTACGACTCTACCATAAACGAATTGCTAATTTTTCATCAAACCTAAAAAGTTTCAATAACACTCTTAACAGCCATTCTGAATATCAAACATACGTCGAGATGGTTTCAAAAATGGCAACTTGCCGAAATCTCTACCCCGGCATGAAATGACCACGACAGCGCAACGTTAACATAAAAAACTGAAAAGACCTACCTGCACAAAAACAGAAACAGACGCCTCTTACCTTGGTTCTGTACAGATCGACTCTGGTGTTATTTGTCCTTCCAGTCTCAGAATCTAGATTTCCATAGTCGAGTCCTGTCTGCGGAACGTACAACAACTTTTCCTGCCGTGGATATTAATGAACAAACGTCTGGTGCTGCTATTTTCAACCAGTCCATATTCTTCAGTCTCTTCTGGCCGTGCTTCCCCGTTGTTGTTTCCACTGCTGACATGGGGGTGATACATCCCTTCTTGCTCACCATGTTGTCACAACTTTCGATTAGAGGTTAGAAATCTCCATATTATCGCTAGAAATGAGTTGTTTTCTAACACAAGAAATGCCCTTTGTTCTCATACGTCTAGACACTGTGGCCACGGTACTAGACTGTGACTGCCTTCTGTTCGCCCACCAGAGGAGTACCCTGTAACTGATACTCCCATGGGTGCATCCATGTTGCTGTGCCTGGAGAAGTCATTAACCAGAGCCTGGGAAACAGGGCTTAAAATTGATACCCAGTCAAAGTTCCCATCACAATGGCACCATCCCAACTTTGCTAACATGTCATACCATTTGTGGTCTATATCCATATTGCTTAAAAGACCTTAAATTTGGTCAGAACAAGATGTAACATTGACGATGGATTAAGGGCAAGGGTAACGGATTAAGGGCTAGGGTTACGGATTAAGGTTATGGTGACGGATTAAGGGTAAGGATGACAGATTAAGGGAAAAGGTGACGACGGATTAGGTTATCGGGTGACAGATTAACGGCTATGGTGACGGATTAAGGGTTATGGCGACGGACTAGGGGCAAGGGTGACTGATTGAGGGGCAACCACTGTGAGGGATCAAGGCTTTTGTGACAGATTAAGGGTTATGGTGACGGATTAAGAGCAAGGATGGATGATGAAGGTCAGGGGCAACGGATTAAGGGGTTAGGGTGACGGATTAAGGGATAAAGTGACAGATTAAGGGTAAGGATGGCGGATTAATGGAAATGAGTACAGATTAAGAGAAAGGGTAACGGATTAAGGACTAAGGTGACGGATAAAGGGTAATGATGGCGGATTAAGGGGAATGATTACAGATTAAGGAAAAGGGTAACGGATTAAGGACTAAGGTGACGGATTAAGGGTAAGGATGGCGGATTAAGGGAAATGATTACAGACTAGAGTTCCACGACCTCATACCTTCGCCAAATGCTGTTAACTTTTCGTGGAGACGTACGATCAATGTTATAAACAGTGGCACATTTGTCAATTGTTATTTCTTTGCTTTGTTCATACTTTCTATGTTGTTGCATTTTAGCTCTAATAGCTGCACGTCGTTTGTTAGTGGCATCTGGCTTCTCTTCTTTTCTGCGCTTCTGCATGTGCTCCCTACTAGCTGCAAGTCGTTTGTCAGTGGCATTTGGTGTCTCTTTTGACCGGTACTCCTGCATGTACGACCTGTTGTATGTCCGTTGTGCCTCGGCAGCCTCTGGTGTTAATTGTGTTATTTTTCTCTTCCTTCTTCTTTGTTCCACACTGATGGAATTTGATCGAGGCATGATTGACAATGTATTCCATTGCTGGCAATAGTTGTGACTCAGGTACTTCCCCCAACGGACTGTAATCAAATAAAAATGAAATAAGTGTGTTTTTTCCCATAGTGTTACATAGAAAAGACGAATGAAATGGAATTTCCCTGTGGGTCGTGAAATAGTTGTAAACCTCCAATATGACATCTGTAGCAAAAGCCGTAAGGGGAAATAAATTTCTGCATAGTCCTCATGAGCATAATACTCCTCCTGTTGTATTCACCTTTCATGAAGCAACCTACACCTCCAATATTACATCTATGACATATGCCGTAAGGGAAATATGAAGTCTATGCATAAATTATGCAAATGAGGCTCATTAGCATAATGACCTTGTCTTTGTATTTACATTTCCTAAAGCTACATACACATCCAATATGACATCTGTAGCATGTACACAAAGGGAATATGAAGTTTCTGCATAGATTATGCAAATTAGGCCATCATTAGAATAATACATATTCAGGTGTATTCACCTTTCATAAAGCAACACACACCTGCAATAGGACATCCTTGGCATTTATCAAAGGGAACGAGTCCCTGCATTATTGATCACCTTACGTCTACTTGGTTTTTTTCCAATGCCATTTCGGTCGTGAGAATTGTCAACTAAAAGAGATTGCATTTCCTCTTATCAAGGCTACGGTTCTGCAGGAAGGTTCCTTAATGCCATGAAGCAACCTTCCCCTCCAATATGACATCTATGACATATGCCGTAAGGGAAATATGAAGTCTATGCATAAATTATGCAAATGAGGCCCATTAGCATAATGACCATGCCTTTGTATTTACATTTCCTAAAGCTACATACACATCCAATATGACATCAGTAGCATGTACACAAAGGGAATATGAAGTTTCTGCATAGATTATGCAAATTAGGCCATCATTAGAATAATACATATTCAGGTGTATTCACCTTTCATAAAGCAACACACACCTGCAATAGGACATCCTTGGCATTTATCAAAGGGAACGAGTCCCTGCATTATTGATCACCTTACGTCTACTTGGTTTTTTTCCAAGGCCATTTCGGTCGTGAGAATTGTCAACTAAAAGAGATTGCATTTCCTCTTATCAAGGCTACGGTTCTGCAGGAAGGTTCCTTAATGCCATGAAGCAACCTTCCCCTCCAATATGACATCTATGACATATGCCGTAAGGGAAATATGAAGTCTATGCATAAATTATGCAAATGAGGCTCATTAGCATAATGACCATGCCTTTGTATTTACATTTCCTAAAGCTACATACACATCCAATATGACATCAGTAGCATGTACACAAAGGGAATATGAAGTTTCTGCATAGATTATGCAAATGAGGCCATCATTAGCATTATATATATTCAGGTGTATTCACCTTTCATCAAGCTATCTACACCTGCAATAGGACATCCTTGGCATTTATCGAAGGGAACAAGTCACTGCATTATTGATCACCTTACGTCTATTTGGGTTTTTTCAAGGCCATTTCGGTCGTGAGAACTGTCAACTAAAAGAGATTGCATTTCCTCTTATCAAGGCTACGGTTTTTACTGCGGGAAGGTTCATTAATGCGTAGAAGCCGTTTATACAACTACATTTTTGCAAGAAATTGCCATATTTACTTTAAAATGAATCATTTGTAGATGAATATTGGAATGCATCACAAGTTTTTGCTGAAATGAAACATTGATCAGTTTCCCACTTGTTGCTTGGGCCAATGCATTATTTTTCAGGTTGCTGTCACAAATTTATGTTCTGTTTTGCTGTTTTGTCTCAGATCACTGCCACTCTATGTCATATGTCTTGAATGTCGGTATTACACATTTTCTAAATGTTAACTTTAACCTTGAATAGACACATATGCATACACAGACACTGGTAACAGCATGAAGTCAAACTCAAAAAGAACTTACCTTGCAATTGTTCATTCTGCTTTTCTGTCGCCCCAAAAGGTGTCCAGTTGTGGTCCTTTAGGAAACAAGACGGCCTGTAGATCTATATATACTTATACAGTACTCTCTCACAAACGCGGTTAGACTTCAGTCTGCTATTGTGTTGCTGTGTACACCGAGTGACTGACTCTGCCTGGGCTTTCAAGGATAAATGAAATCTTATCTAACCGCGGGGACATGCACAGACTGGACCATGCTGACAGATGCATAAACAAAACCCAGCTGGAACTGGCCCTGTGCAAGGATCAAGAAGGTTAATTGAAATTTTCTCAAGTTACCTAGTACATGTATACATACTTTAGACTGATTTTTCGTTTTGTAAGAAATACCCTTGTACTCTATCTACATACCAAAATCATGACCATCCATCAAGCCCGTCTTGAGTCATAGTATTTTCTCATCAATTATGCAAATGAGGTCTTCATCAAGGGCTAAGGTGACGAATTAAGGGTAAGGATGGCGGATTAAGGGAAATGATGACAGATCAAGGCAAAGGGTAACGAATTAAGGACTAAGGTGACGGATTAAGGGAAATGATTACAGATCAAGGCAAAGGGTAACGGATTAAGGACTAAGGTGACGGATTAAGGGTAAGGATGGTGGATTAAGGGAAATGATTACAGATTAAGGGCAAGGATGACGAATTAAAGAGGAATGATTACAGATTAAGTTAAAGGGTGATGGATTAAGGATCGTGGTGACGGATTAAAGGTAAAGATCCCGGATTAAGGGCTATGGTGACGGTTTAAGGGTGATGGTGACGGATTAAGGGCAATGATGGCTGATGAAGGTCAAGGGCAACGGATTAAGGGCTAGGGTGACGGATTAAGGGATAAAGTGACATATTTAGGGTAAAGATGGCGGTTTAAGGGAAATGAGTACAGCTTATGGGAAAAGGTAACAGATTAAGGACTAAGGCGAAGGATTAAGGGTAAGGATGGCGGATTAAGGGAAATTATTACATATTAAGGCAAAGGCTAACGGATTAAGGACTAAGGCGACGGATTAAGAGTAAGGATGGCGGATTAAGGGAAATAATTACAGATTAAGGGAAAGGGTAAAGGATTAAGGACTAAGGTGACGAATTAAGGGTAAGAATGGCGGGTTAAGGGAAATTAGTACAGATTAAGGCAAAGGGTAACGGAGTAAGGACTAAGACGACGGATTAAGTGCAATGATGGCGGATTAAGGAAAACAATTACAGATTAAGGGAAAGGGTAACGTATTAAGGACTAAGGTGACGGATTAAGGGTAATGATGGCGGATTAAGGGAAATAATTACTGATTGAGGGTAAGTATGGCGGATTAGGGGAAATGATTACAGATTATGGGAAAGTGGAAGGATTAAGGACTAAGGTGCCGGATTAAGGGTTATGATGGCGGATTAAGGGAAATGATTACAGATTGAGGGTAAGGATGGCGGATTAGGGGAAATGATGACAGATTAAGGGAAAGGGTGACGGAGTAAGGACTAAGGTGACGGATTAAGGGTAAGGATGGCGGATTAAGGGAAATGATTACAGATTAAGGGAAATGGTAATGTATTAAAGACTAAAGTGACGGATTAAGGGTAATGATGGCGGATTAAGGGAAATAATTACAGATTGAGGGTAAGGATGGCGGATTAGGGGAAATTATTACAGATTACGGGAAAGTGAAAGGATTAAGGACTAAGGTACCGGATTAAGGGTAATGATTGCGGATTAAGGGAAATGATTACAGATTGAGGGTAAGGATGGCGGATTAGGGGAAATGATTACAGATTAAGGGAAAGGGTGACGGATTAAGGACTAAGGTGACGGATTGAGGGTAAGGATGGCGGATTAAGTGAAATAATTACAGATAAAGGGCAAGGATGACGGATTAAGTAAAAGAGTGACGGATTAAGGATTGTGGTGACGGATTAAGGGCGAAGGTCGCGGATTAAGGGCTATGATGACGGTTTAAGGGTGATGGTGAGAGATTAAGAGCTATCATGACGGGATAAGGGCCACGCTGAGGGATTAAAGGCTTTTCGTGGCAGATAAAGGGCAAGGGTGACAGACAAGGGTCTCTGGTGACGGTTTAAGGGTTATGCTGACGGTTTAATGTTTATGATAACGGATTAAGGGCAAGAGTGACGGATTCACTTCACAAATCACCATGCAGCGCAGATGACAGCTTCTTCAAATTATGTACATTTTTGTCTAAGCTTCCTCCACACCATATTGCATGGTAATGTATCGTTACTGTATTCTGCAATCCTGTTTGAGTTAACAAAAACGCCCCTGTAGTTCCGGAGCAAGCTGCTAAGGGGCCCAAACTTACACCACTTCTTTCTTACATGAAATTCAAAAGTGGGGTAATCATGCAAAAGGTTTTAGTGAAAATGTTCTTTTCAACTGAAGGTTCCAACGGAAAAGTAATTCTCCCAAGGTGGTTGGTTTTACAAAAACATTCCATTTCAGAACAGTCAGATTTTGCAGGGGATGGAGATAAAGTGAAAAATGACGTATTTCAACTATTTACTTTACAACTGTTACCTTTCTAGTTATGTTCATTTCCCCCCACATTAGTTACACTGAAACGCAAACCTGTTCATATTTGCTGAACAAGCTAATATTTATCTCTAGTCTCATATGTTCCAACCTAGTAGGATGTTCCAACCGGTAACTTGCATTTCTAACGTTATCATTCTAAGTTACTTTGAGCAGATTGACCTAACCTACAATAATCTTTGCGTGTTAGTGTTAAATAATAACGTTATAGAAAAACAGAAATATCACACGACGACGTTAGCTGTTTGGTTGTTGGCACCTCACTGAATAGTGGACTAGTCCAGTAAGGGAAAAATGAAACATGGCGGGCAACGTGGCAGCAGAAGAAAGCGCCAGCCTGCCGACTTTGGCCGTGACCGCGGCCGTGGGAGCCGTAGTGCTGCTGCTAGTGTTGTTGTGTGGGGTAGGACAGGGTAAGAGTCAACAGGATGCCGATAAAACAGGTAAGCCTGGGAGATAACGCAGATATCCAGGTACTAGTATCCAAGAAGGTCTCAATTATCAATTTCATAGTTTTTTTCTTCTCATAGGCCTCCATGTTATAACATGGGCGATAGGCCTAGAATTCGAAATTGTTGTTGAGCACACACAAGTGGGGGTTTGCGACACAAAGAAAACAAAATAGAAAGCCCGACAGAAACGCCTAAGGGACTTTACGAAATTTACTGGGGGAGGGCTGGTGCACTGGCACAGTGCTCGGGGAGGTCGGGTTTCAGCAGGGTACATATCAGAAATGTATATTCCCGTGCATGCCGGGAATGTATCGGTAAATCGACGGCGACCTCGTGTCAGGTCAAGAATTGCGGATTGTCATCGGAAAAGCATATGCCAGTGTTGATTTTCCTACATTTTTGCGTCACTCGTGTGTCACTTGCGTTTGTAGTAGAATGTGCGAAACTCGCTGTACTGTTTGTTGTGTCAATAAACTTATAACGTGGGGTCCCATAACTTCGACAGTACCATAACTTCGAACGAGTTTTACTTTGTCTTATTATGCAGAAGAGAGACATGTTTGTTTCTATCCACTCCTGAATAAAAACGCCGAGAACCCAAGTTCATGCATATAGCTGTCGTCTGAATGAAACACGGATTTGTGTACAGTTAAATGATTTTTGCGCCACCAGGAAAACAGCGCTGGTGGGGCAGAAGTGTAACATATTTTATTGGTTGCATGCATGCTCAGGACAAAAACGAATTGAAAAAGAGAATAGATCGGGCACTCAAGGAGAGGAAGGCACCCCAAAAAAATTCAAGCTGAAATGCTTCTGTATATTTTTCACTCTACCAGTAACATTTTCCCCTCAAAATTCAGGAAATTAAACGTTTCGGGGATCAAGATTTAAAAATTTTCCCCGGATGCATATCGGGCCTCTGTTGAAAAATATTGTTACGAGGGCGTCTGTTGTGTTGTGTTCCCTGACTCCTTGTAGTGCTCTGTTGACTACGATTGATGACTAGGAAACACTGGATGAGCGGACTAAGATTTAATCTACAAACTTCTAGCTCTGTACATGTGATGGTGGAGTGATACAAAAGTAGGTCATGTGATTGGACTGAGAGTGATTCGTCCAAGGCCCCCTATGGCATGCTGGGCCTTGCCTGATGAGATTATCTGGCCATGTAACATCCCTCTTTCTTTAAGTAGAACAGTCTCTGGCTGGATTGTTTCTAGAGTCCTTGTCCAGCTCTTTTTCTTATGCTTGATCTCTACTTCTATTGAGTGTATATATTTTTGCTTGTTAGAAAAATATATGTTTCGTGCAACTTTTGTTAGCTCATAACATAACATGGCTGAACCGAATATATCTTTGTGAACTTGTATTTAACGTTATTGGTGTTATAATGACACAAAGTGGTTGTTGTCCTACTGAGATCTGATATGTAACTGTATGAATAGTATACTTATACTTGTTCCTTTCATTGTCCGTGATTGTCCTTGACTTTGGCACTTGTTCTTGGGTTTCTTTCAACTTTTGGTTAGTACTTTAACAATAACAATGGGGTTCTGATGTTGCACTTTGCATCTAACTTCTAAGAACAGTTCTAATCTAATCGCTTTTCTCAGTTCTTTCTATCTGAGAACAGTTCTTTCTCTCGTCAGCGGTAACGCACTGGTGGTTGGATGTTTGACCTCGTTCTCGTTGACTTTGTCGTACTCGGCGTTGTCGCTGATGTCGGTACGTGTGATGTTGTTGCGTGTTGTTGCAGGGTTGACTCATGTGTAGTCTGCGTTGTTGTTGCTGCAGGTGTTGTCACTTCTGGAGTCGTTGCTGCAGGTGCTTTCACTTCTGGAGTTGGTCTAATGTGTACTCTGTTTCTTCTCAGTTGTCTCCCGGCGTCGGTCTCTACAACATATGATCTCGGTGTTGTAGCTTTGTCAATGACTTTGCCGGGGCTCCACGTTTTCCGGATAGGGTCCTGTATGTGGATGCTCTGGCCCCTGGCCAGTTCAGGCAGACTCTTTGCCTGGGTGTCGTAGTGTTGTTGCGCTGCTTGCTGTGCCTTTTCCAGCTTGGCCCTTGTTTCTTCCTGATCAAGGGGTGCAGGTATTTTGGTCGGCAGGATGTCTTGGTACTTCCGGCCGTTTAGCATCTCCGCTGGCGACTTCATACCTGGCTTAATCGGTGTGGTGCGGATGGCTAGCAAGGTTGGTTTGGGTCTGATCTTGATTCTCTGCATTTGATCAGCGTTTTCTTCACCGTCTGCACATGTCTTTCTATGAAACCATGTCCCTTTGGGTAGTGCGGTGATGATGTTGTGATTTTGAATCCGTACTCGTTGGCCAGCTGCCGGAACTCTTGCGCTGTGAATTGTGTACCATTGTCGCATATGACTTCTCTTGGGATTCCCTGTTCTGCGAATATACCTCGTATGCTGGATGTTACTGTTGATGCCTTCAGGTTGGCGAGACTCTTCACAAATGGGAATTTGGAGTAGTGGTCTACCAGGAGTAGAAACCATTGGTCATTGGTGGTAAACAGATCCATGCCTACTGTTTGCCATGGTCTGCTTGGTATCTCCGTTGGCATCATCTCTTCTTTCTGTTGTGAGTTCTTGTGCCTTTGGCATGTGGGGCATGCTGCAACTGCTTTCTCAATTTGTTTGTACATGCCCGGCCAGTAGACTGCAGATTTTGCTCTGAGTATGCATTTCTCGATACCCAGGTGTCCTTGATGAATCATCTCTAGGACCTCTGCTCTCATGGACTTGGGTATAATCATCCGGGACCCAGCCAGGAGGACTCCATCCTCTACCGAGATGTCGTCTCGGATGGTCCAGTATTCGTGTATGATTGCTTGTGTTTCTTTTCTTTTCTCTGGCCATCCCTGTGTTACTGTCTGGGCGAGTAGTTGGAGCTCTTCATCCTTGCTGGTCTCCTCTTTGATCTGCTCCAGTTTCACACTTGTCACTTTCACGAGGTGATGGATCTGGACTTTGAGACCATCCATCTCTTGCTTGTCGTGCTGTGACAACCTGGAGAGTGCGTCTGCTAGTAACATCTCTTTCCCTGGTTTGTACCGGATGCTCATGTCATAGCTTTGCAGTCTCAGTAACAGGCGTTGCAACCTGCTTGGTGCCTTTGTGAGGTTCTTCTTGTTGATTTGTTCCAAGGGTCGGTGGTCCGACTCGACTTCGAAACTTCTTCCGTACAAGTAGGTGTGGAACTTCTCACAGCCGTATACCACAGCTAGTAGCTCTCTCTCTATGTTTGCGTACCTTGTTTCTGCAGGTGAGAGGGCTTTGGAGGCAAACGCGATAGGTTTCCCCTCTTGTATCAGTGCTGCTCCAACTCCTTTGATTGAGGCATCCACCTGAAGTACGACGGGTTTCTCCCTGTCATAGTATTGTAGTGTTGTCTTGTCACTGATGAGCTGCTTTATCCTGTTTAGATCTTGAGTGTGTGATGCACTCCACTCGTATTCAACATCTTCTTTTAGCAATTCACGGATGTTGGCTGTTCTGTCCGCGAGGTTGGGGATGAATGCGCTCATGTATTGAACCAGACCTAAGAGACTTCTTAGTTCCTTCTCATCCTGAGGTTCTTTGATGTCATTTATGGCCCTCACCTTCTCGGGGTCTGGCTTGACTCCCTCGGCTGAGTAGACCATTCCGAAGAACTTGCACTCACTTTCCTTGATTATGCATTTGGATGCATTCAGCTTGATGCCAGCTTGCCTGGTCTTCTCCATTGCTTCATGCAGATGGAAGTCGTGAGCGTCGTCTGTCTTTCCGTACACCTGGATGTCGTCAGCAATTCCGATTGCTCCTTTGCACCCTTTGTACGTTTCGTCTATCTTCCTCTGGAAAACGTCCTGCGAGACCTTGAGCCCGAATGGTAAACGGTTGAACTTGAATCTGCCATAGGGGGTGTTGAAGGTCGTGAGCAGTGATGATTCTTCGTCTATTTTGATATTCCAATACCCGTTACTGGCGTCCAGTTTACTAAACACTTTGGCTCCTGCCAGAGAGGGTGTTATCTCCTCTAGAGTGGGTGTCGGGTAGTGGTTCCTCTTGAGTGCCCTGTTCAGGTCTCTGGGATCGAGGCAGATCCGCAGTTTGCCATTAGGTTTCTCCTTTATTACTATGGAGTTTACCCAGTCTGTTGGCTGTGTGACCTCGCTGATAACTCCTTTCTTCGTCATCTCTTCCAGCTGTTTCTTCAGCCTCTCTCGCAGCTCTAGTGGCACTCTGCGAGGTGGATGTATCACTGGTTCTACGTCTGGGTCAACAGTGATGTGGTAGTCCTCTTTAAAACATCCCACTGTGTCGTCAAAACACTCCGGGTACATCCTTATTAGTTGTTCCTTGTTGTGGATGGCAGGGCGGTCCTTGATCGGCACCGTTTCTTTGATCTTGCCATCCTCTGGGGTAGTTTGTATCTCGTGGATTGTGATGATGCCTAGCTGCTGGCACGCTGCCAATCCGAGGATGCTTGGTCCCTTAGATTTGGTCACAAAGAAAGTACACTTGACCTCTCGGCCTTTGTGTTTTCCAGAGATGGTTGTCTTCCCCAGGTGTGGGATTTTGTCCCCTCCGTAGGCTGACAAGATAGTTTTGCTCGGTGTGAGTATTCCTGCCTTGACTTCCCCACCTTTTGTCATGTTTTCCGGGAATATCTGTTGATAATGTTCTACCGGCATGACATTGCTTTGAGCCCCTGTATCTATCTTCAATCGCAGATTGATGTTTGTTGTCTTCTTTCCTCTCTTCTTCTCGATTTGGAAAGTTGTATATGCTTCATTGCTGTGTACATTATTCTCATGCTCCACTTCATGGACATATATGGCACCTACCGACAGTGTTTCTTCCCCTGAGGAGTACTGCTCTTCTTGCTGGTAGTGCACATGTTTTGGAGTAGCCTTTTTGTAACCCCTGTATTCTTGTGGCTTGGATTTGCCCTTTGACCTGCACATTTTCCGCCAGTGGTTTAGTTTCCCACACCCATGACAAGTGGAACCATTTGCTGGGCACTTCTTCTTGTCATTGAACTCGTGCTCTGTGCCACAGCTTCTACAGGTTTTTGAAGTTGAACCCTGTTTCTGTGGGGGTTTGTGGCTTGCCCTTTGTATTGGAGTGTGCTTTCTGTTGGAGATAGCATCGATTTTTGTATCTTTGGATTGAGTCGAGGTTGTTAGAGTTGTCATGTATTTCTCTGTAGACTCATGTCGTACGGCTTCTCCTACGGCTGCCGCAAGGGTTAGTTCAGGCTTGCCTATGAGGGTCTTCTGCACCTTTCTGTATGCACATCCCCAGATCATCTGATCTAGCAGTCGCCCGTCTTTCTCTGTCTTGTCTTTAAAGTTGCATTTGTCTGCCACGTTTCTTAGCCTTGACATGTAATCATTGATGGACTCTTCGGGCCCTTGCTTCATACTTTGGAACTCGTATCTGAAAATCCTGTGATTTGTCTTAGGCTCTAAGTGTTTCTCGAACTTCTCTAGGATTTTCTTTGGATCTTTTCCCTGTTCTTCAGTTAGTTCCCAGCTATTTCTCAGATCGAGCCCTTCTGATCCTACCCAAAGGAGTATGTAGCTCACCTTTTCCTCGTCGGTGGTGTCTTTCAGGAAGGTCTTGAATGCCAGTTCGGTCCTTTGTTTGAATTGCTTGAACGTTTTGACGGGGTCGTCAGCGTTCCAATCCATTTCGGGAATGAGGCCTGCCCACATGGCTTGCTGGGCCGCCATCTTGAATCCTTTGTTCTTAGTCGAGCGGGTTGTTTCCTGGTTTCTGCGGCTTTCTGGGGACTTCCTCCCTCTGCACAGCTCAGGATTTCTGGTTTACCGCTGCCACCATGTTGTGTTGTGTTCTCTGACTCCTTGTAGTGCTCTGTTGACTACGATTGATGACTAGGAAACACTGGATGAGCGGACTAAGATTTAATCTACAAACTTCTAGCTCTGTACATGTGATGGTGGAGTGATACAAAAGTAGGTCATGTGATTTGACTGAGAGTGATTCGTCCAAGGCCCCCTATGGCATGCTGGGCCTTGCCTGATGAGATTATCTGGCCATGTAACAGCGTCGCACCCCCCCCAAACTTAAGTTGAAAGTGCTGGAGTTGTATACCAATACACGCCCCCGGCCCACTGCTGGGGTTCCCAGACACCTTCCAAACAAGGGGTACTAGTTTGATATTGCTCATTTTTAGTTTCTTTGCTTTACAGTAATCCCATAAAGGTATATGTCATTGGAAAGCTAACAATGTGTACTTTCAAGAAATGTTGCACTCATCTACAATTCTGTCTGTTGTAAGGGTTAATAGTGGCAATAAAACATGCTTTTTTCATTAATCCATTGTATTATACTTTCATATTCTACATTAAAAGTGTGTATTTATTGACTACAAACTATCTGAAGACTGCTGACAACATTAACATTGCCCATGTAACTAACATTGTAAGAAAAAAAATCAGGCAGGTACTGCTACAGGTGAGTTCATGATTGGACATTATCCTTGGTGCTGAACAGACTGTTCAAAAGAATGTTTTATCTGTTGCTACTGTAGTATTGAATACTTCTATGACTTGAAAAGAAATTTGACACAAGCTTTTTCCATGACAACACAAAGTTTACAACTTCTACTTTGTTTGAAAATGTACAATAAGTTCATAATACAAGCCATCAATGAAATTCTGTAACGTCACGTGTCCTATTTACGTGCGGGAGCAGTTTACGTCCAGTTTGGGTCATGTCCACAAGTCGCGGAGTATTATGTCTGTTCTCATGAGCAATAAAGAACGCTATAAGTATGATCCTTAGCTATCTCTCTCTTTCACACAAAACAATGATAAAGGTTTACATCCAGCGACATAACAGAATAAAGTCCTGATCCAGTAACAACAAGTTGCACGGAATTGTCGTGCATGACTTATTTCATATGTAATTCGACACCGCGTACTTCATCATGTGTTTCTAACTTACACTATAGCTAGTATCTTTTAAAAGCAGCTGACGTTAAACCTTTCTTTGATATTCAGACTATCCATGGTGATTCGAGGTTTAAAACTCTTACCAGTTTCAGGAAGGTTTGATACAAGCTAGCGACCCCCGGACGGGTGGTTAATTTTTGCACGGCAAAACATAATAGCCATGCGTTTATCACGTGAACGCCACGTGCCGCGCATGTCGTTGAAATTCACAGATCAAAATTGTTTTCTTCCGTCGCGTCAAGCAAGCGGCGGGGCAAACATAATGACTTTACTATCATTTGTCTGTAGACCACTTTGGATAGTTACTGTGCATTTTTTATGGTCTATGTTCTTCAAGCATATCGCCAGAAGGGGAAAGACTGAGGTGGACGATAGTGGGTTACGCTAGCACAATTTTACATCATATACATCAGTATAAATACATGCTCGCACGGCGTTAAACAGGCGGAGAGAAACTTACAGACCATGCATTTTCTTTTTAGAAGAGCTGATATTTCTGCCTATGGGTTTAACATTTGGCTCTGTCCGCGCGGTTTTAAGATAAATACGTTTTGAATAAATTGGACGTTAACTGGTCACCTTACGTTACATAAAAAGCAATAAAACATGCAATTTGGTGAAGAACCATTGAATTATCATCAACATAGTAACTAAGTGAAATAAAAGTTCATAACAGCTATGCCTGTGGCAAGATTGCATCTTAAAATCCATACGACATGTCAAACTAAAGATTGTATGACATCATAATCTATTACAGGGATTGCATAAATTAAACCTTCTCTGTGCGATTCATTAAATTCCAAGAAAGGTAGAGTTCCAGTTGTCACTGAATCGTCAGCTATTTGGCACATTCTGGGCCTCAACCACTACCGTGAGGTGACCAAGGTCAATTTTGTGGCTTTACAGCAAGTCCCAAGTCGTCTCCAAAGATTTACCATGAACCGCATACATGTGTTTATCAGCTTCCTGATGTTTTGAAGCATTTCTTCAAAAAATTCCTGCCCAGGGTAGGATGTTCTGCCTCAGAATCAGTGTAGAAAGACCTTTTATGCATTTGTGACCAAGCAAATGTCGACATTTTAGCGTTTAAACGAAGGATTTAGCCATGAAAACAACAAAAATGAAGTTAAGAAAATTTTGTCTGCAAAATTTGTCCGCCATGTTGCTCATTAGCATAATTAGGTATTCAATGAACTCTGGGATTGGATTACGTTACTACCATATTGACCCTTGACCCGAGTTTGGCAGTTTCCAGTATCACATGGTTACTTCCGGGTACGCTCGCGTCAGTCTTACGTGTTCATTCGAGGAATACCCTGAAACCGTCATATGCCGGGGCTCACAATACAGATCATGCCGGGTTCCGCGCCACGAGGGTTAACTTGCATTACCCGTCGAAACTTATATTTGCCTGTCGAAATGCAAAAAATGACGTGTCAAGATTTACAAATTTCCCCCAGGAGCATGTCGCCGATCCAGCGAGGTCTGGAAGGCGTGACGCCCCTCAAAACTCTTCTGTATTTTTTTTTTTACACAGGAGTCATAAATCTTAATTTTCTCTTTAAGCAAAATATCCCCTCAGAATGCAGGAAATAGCAATAGTATTGTCGCGACTTCGGCGCTCATTAGTGGTGCGGATCGGTCCGGCCGGACCGGTTCCGGACTTGTAAAACGTTTAGGTCCAAGTCCAAAAAAACCTAAACGTCTGGAAACAAGTCCGGACTTGAAAAAAATTCTCTCACTCATACACTCCTTTTTGTTTTAAACCATCTTAAACCTTCCTTAAATCGTGAAATTTGCACTAGAAAAATATGAAAATTGCTGTTTTTGTGTTTATAACTGAACTTTTGTGTTAATTACTGACTGTATATAATTCCGTATATATAGTTTTCAAATTACATGTAAAATTTCTGCCAATATGCAATTTTACATGTAACACGAAAAAAATATTCAAAAATTATTGTTCAGGTCCGGACTTTCAAGTCCGGACCTGAACCTAAACCTCTGGACTCGAGTCCGAACCTAAACCTAAACTCGGGTTTAGATCCACACCACTAGCGCTCATCATTGTGATCATGAACATTTCGCCCCTTCATTATGAAATTTCCTGTCGCCGCCTCTGAATTTAAAGGGTTCGGAGCAGGCGTGCGAGAATGCATGGCGTACCAGGTCTCTTTCCACAAGATCAGGTCAGTCAACCATCGTCTTCAGGAGTATCTCATGTTCTAAAGCTGCTGAATTTACCGTTAAGCGTTGTCTGCCGTCCTGAATTGACCGTTAAGTGTTGTCGGCCAGCCTGAATTTACCGTTAAACGTTGCCAGGACCTCCCCATGCAGACCCTCCTGAAAGGGTTTCAGAGCCACAAAAGCTAAACCGAAGTCAGTGGCATTATTGACAACCCTGCCGCAGCAGCCATTTTTGGTCCAGCAAGCCCTGTTTTTGACAGAGGTGAAATAGAACAGTGGGCGTGGCTTTGGCATCGGTCTATTTGCCAGAGAGACATCAGCCTGTCAAATGATGGCCATATCTCCCTTCTGGCCTGGCCTCTGACAGAGGCTGTCTGTTTAAGACATTTTGACACACATTTTGCTGCAAAGTCAGTAAACAAGAAAGCTTCTAAAAAATGCTGGCCGGGGCGCATTTGGAAGAAAACAATTAGAACAAGAAAAAAAGAAAGAAGAACACGCTAGCAAAAACAAAATATTTTCTCCTTACACAAGAAGAAAAAAAAGTTCCCGACCCAGTCTTAAACCGGCGACCTTCGGATGCCCTTCAAGCGACCTATACCTATGCGTTAACCGACTGAGCTACTTTGCAATAGCTATAAGATATATAAACTTTAAACCTCACTACACGCTACCATTTTTTTTCAATTTTTGTTCATTTTCTTAACAAAATCAATTCATTTTTGTGTAATTTTGTGCCATACGTGTAATAATATGGCCATTTCTTGGGATCTGGCAGGGCATAGGGAAAGGCTTATGGCATGGCATTGCATCTGGACAGGCTTCTGTAAGTGGGATATACAAACCCAAAACCTCATATACATAATTTATGCAAATGTTAGTAAAGAATATCTTTCTTTAGTTTGTTAACAGCTGATGCAAAATATTGATGTTACCTTATTGCCTCATAGCACTGCTCTACTCTTCTTTGCACATGACAATATGAATGTGAATTTAATGTAGCCAATCTGAAGTGCTTTTTTTTAATCAATGGCCACAAACAGTTGAGCATAGCATGGCATTTGGACAGGATTCAAAAAATTGAAGGAATGAATGAACCAAATAACCAACCTATGTAACCAAACCAAACCAAACCAAACCGCCAATTAAACCGGGCTCTAAGCCGGGGCTCGCTCCGGCAAAAATTGATAAATGTGCATTGGCATTTTGTGTTTTCCACTGAAGCTGCGGGGGTGGTGGGAAAGATCCCATGCTGCCGCTTCTCAGCATACATAAAACGACTACCTGACTCAACAATGATTTGCCTTTCAAAAGGCGGGAAATAATTTTTAAGTGGGTTCAAAATGTAAAAATGTGGCCCTCTGAGGTAAGCCTTCGGCCATCAGTCTGGCAGAGAAATGATATCAGGCAATGTAATGTTAAGTCTTATATTGTTGCAGCGCAAGTGCAGCAACATCAAGTGCTATGCCCCCGTTTACATGTTTATATACATGTCATCAAAATGAAAATTTGACTGTCCAAGGTAAACTTGGCACCGATTGGAAATAAGTTGCTGCCCTTGAAGTTAGTGGAAGGATTCCTGTGCATGTCACAACAACCTTCTTTAAAAATCACTGGTGAGATGGCCAGTTCAATTAGCCCCGTCAGTTAGCTTGTAGAGCTTCGCTTGTTGTTCGCTTCATGGGGACTGGAAGGTCGTTGGATTGAAAGCGTGAATGGAAATCTTTTTGTCTTTTTAAACATCCATTTAGATAACATATACAACGTCTTTGTCTTATGAACAGAGTTGATTATTATTTCTATTTCTAAAACAAAAAAATTGGTGTCCTTATACTCTTTTTTATTAAGCAACCCAAAAGCTTTTTCGAAGTATACACAAAGCCAGGGCTGTCTCCAGCCTTAGATATTTTTCTATCCCACACATTGTTTTTGATTTTCAAAGTTGAACCTGTCATTCTAAGCTTACAAAAATACATTTTCATCAGTTTTAGGTCTTGAAATTGATATTTTTTGGACGAACAGGGTTGAATTTTTTTTCCGGCCCAACAATAAAATTTCCGTCCTTGGATGGAAGGCTTGTGCCTGGAGACAGCCCTGACACAAACTAAACAAGAGCTTTTAAAAAAAGCTGGCGTTTCGGCTACGTTTATAAGTGTAAATTGTCTTTTCCCTTTACTTGAAGTAAAATCTGCCAGAGGAAGTCACTCAAGGGCTGTTCAGTCCATAAGAAAAATTGTCATTTTGGGAAATGAGTACTGTTTTAATAGAGAAAGGCAGATTGGGGAAAGCAATTTTGAAGTTACGTCACTTAACTTAAGTGCTTTTGAAAAAGCTGGTCTTGGCCTACAACTTGTACTTATTTGTAAAATGTATAATAGGCTCATTATAAAAGCTATCAATGTAATTATGTACATGGCACGCAATAAAACATAAAATTTGAAAAAGCACCATTGAATCATCAGCACTATGGTAATTAAGTGAAATAGAAGTTCATAACAGCTAAGGTTCTATCTAAAATGACTACCAAATGTCAAACAAATCAACAGCTACCTCATCCGTATTATTCTGGTTTCCGCATTTACAACATTTCTTCCTTATTTTCCTGGGTAATTTTGCTAAAATTCATGAAAATTCCCATAGTTTTGTGCCGAGGGGCGCCACTTTCCACGTCCGTGTTGTCTGAATGAAGTCGATACTGAACAATGGAGCATTTGCTACTGTAACAAAGAATCGCTGTTTTGCAAACAACATCAAGAGCCTCTGTTTACATCGGGGATAGAAGTTTAGTGGCGAGTGTTTTGCAAGAATCATCTTACCGCGCATAGGAGCCGCTGCACGGTATTTTCCATTACAATGAACAGAAAAATTCGAATGCCGGGTTTGGAATCTATGAAGTCCTGTTCATAAGACAAAGGCCTTGTATATATTAAATGAATATTTAAAAATAACAAATATAAAATATTTCTTTATTCATTAATGAAAAAAATGATATTCATAAATATGATATTGATAGATTAATATAATATCAATATATATTTTTGATATTCAATATCTAAAAAGAACCAAAAAAAACCATGCACGGACACGAACCCGGATCTTCTGGGTCCGAAGTGCTTCGCGTTGCCAGATCGGCCAAGCTGCGGTACGTAAATAGTCACATTGAACGTAATGCTATAACCTCACTATATGGTATCATTTATGCCGATTTTTGGTCGTTTTCTTGACGAAATCGTTTTTTTTTCTTCTGCAATCTTGTGGAATAGATGTTATATGGTCATTTTTCAGGATATCAAAGTCCGAAACCACAATGCAATGATATTTCCGAACAGTTGTAGCAGTTACATGCGGTCGCCGTCCTGTGTCACATGCAAATCTAGCCTGCCTGCCTTTTCGTGCTCTCTTGCCATATAAGGCAACGGCTATACAAGGATTTGAGAACGTATTGCCATATAAGGTCTTATTGTGTGCGACACAGTGTTGAACCAAGCTTCCCTGGTTCCTTCCTTGAAGGTAAAAGCCAGGACAATGCGTTCCGGCGCGCATGCGCCGAAACGCAAAAATATATATTTATTATCAAACAATTGATTAGTACCTTTGCTGAGAAGGTTATGTTTTGCACAGCGTTTGTGTGTGTGTTTGTGTGTGTGTGTGTTTGTGTGTGTGTATGTGTGTGTTAACAGTATAACTCGAGAATGCCTGAATGGATTGTCTTCATACTTGGTATGTGGGTAGGTCTTCTGGAGACCTCGAAATGATTAGATTTTGGGCCTCCAGTGGCTTGGTATGGTACTGCAGCGGAACTTCCGGGTTTGATATCTTGTGTTCTGGACATGCTATGTTCATGATTTTTGAGTGGTAGATAGCTAGCGCTCTTGGGAGGAAGAGTATGTTGTGTAGGTTTCGGACCCCCTAATGGCGGTTTTGGAACTGCAGGAGCCGATTTTGTTTCAAACTTTGAAAGGGAATAATTCAAGAAGGTGTTGACGGATCGTCAATGTACACACTGTAAATACTTCATGGAGAATTGTGTCCTACGGACTTTTGTTTTCTTTCAGGCAGAATTGGCAGCTTTTTGCCTGTGTGTGCTGGTAACGCAGAGCCCCGAGAATCGATTGATTGAAGATTGAAAGTGAATGTCCCACAGATTATAAATCATTTCAATATAGCACTCTGCATCACAAAAATTCGCAGAAAATGACGATGTTTGAAATGCCATTTCTATCAGTTTGACGCCTGATATCAGTTGGACTGGCTAAAAGGGAATTTCCCACCGATATAAACATATGTTCATGCAGCCTGTTTCTTTTTTGGGTCCGCACTCTTTTAGTACCCACTCGGAGTAATGAAATTGAGACCAGAAAAGGGATGGGGGGTGGTGGTTGTCGAGCAAAGGGCAACAGTATTACGTTATAAGGCTACTAGTACATGTAACTCTTGTATGATTCTCAGTGCATTTCCTTATGATTGCAAAATTTCTGTGTTTTTTTTAATGTCAGATTTGTTTACAAATTTTCTTCTATTTAAACAGAAGAGCTAGAGAAAAACAGCAAAGTGAAGAAACATCCCAGAAAAGCTAAGCCCAAGCCAGCTCCCAAACAGCGCCAAGGTGCACACTCCTTCTCACACACCCTGCTGGCCACATCACTGAAGGGACACAGCAGCAGGGTCATGGGCTTGGACTTCAGCAATAATGCAAAGTACCTAGCAACATGTGCAGAAGGTTTGTGTTATATGATACACATCTATCATTGGACAGCCTGTTATCCATCCCTCTTTCATCTGCATGGATCCAGCTCCTGTCAAATACACTTCCTGCTGAGGAGGGAAGCTTTTGGACCATTGGAAGAGGTTGCAGTTAATATTCATTTGATGCAGGTCACTGTCGTGTTCACTCCAGTGTCTTTTTTTTTATCAACATCAGGCCACACCAATTAAGTTGTTGGTTCTGAGAATTGCCCCCTCCTTTTTTTTCCAAATCCCCCCCCCCCCCCAAATACACAACACCTCCCATTCAGGAAATTTTTACTCACTACATTACTATATGAAGCCATCAACAATTTTCCAGTATAGCAAAATGGATTAGATGCCTTTATTCAGTTTTTGTCTGTACTGCCAATATTTTTATGTTCAACATTTAGGTTTCTACATAAATGACAGTAGTACAGTACATATAAAAAATGGTATTTTCAAAAACAGGTGCATCTACTGTACAATGGTAGTAGTAGTACCAGGATGAGTTGGTTGTCTACCATAGTGTTGTTTTTTTCAAGCTGAAAACTTAAGTAATGATATTAATCTTTATGTTATGTAAGCCACTGCATGTATCTTCAACCCAGTCTTTTTTCAAGATTTTTATTTTTTTCTGTTGGTCCATAATTTTTTCTGAAAAAATCCGCGAACCAAAAAATCAAATTGATGTGGCCTCAGTACACTGAGTGTCACAGCTATTCATATCATCCTTTAATTTAGCAAACCACATTGTAACCGTTTCTCACCTGGGTTTACACACGCATTTTCCAAGCACACTCGGAGTACACTCCGAAGTCCGGCTCAGGACTGTAAAAACAGAAATTTAGAGTACTCAAGAACTGTTTTCCCGGACTCAAGTGCGTAGCATCGAAACCATGCTCAAGTCCCTCAGCGGGAAGCCAAGACCTACTCAAGTCGCATTTTCTTCTGTGTAAATCCACGGAGTCGACTTTCGGTGAGTTATGCAATGCTTGAGGTTAGGGGTCATATGAAAATCATTGAAGGCACTTGGCGCAGCTTTGGAAATTTGTTTCTTACTTTTTATGCCATAATTTTTCGGTATCTGTTTTTTTATAATTTTATGCACTTATGTGGTGCAAGTTGGTCATGATTCAAAGCAAGAAAGTGGTTGAAGCTGGGCATTCCAAGTCACTTTGAGGCCCCTTGTCTAAACAGACCACTCTTGAGTCGGACTTTGGCTGAGTGTGCTCTGAGTGCACTTGGAAATGAGTGTGTAAACCCAGCCTTACACTAAGTTACAGTATGTAAGTCCACCCAACTTTTTTTTTCTTTGCATGCTCACATCAATTTTTGGGTTCCCACTTGATACTACCAGTGTTCTCACCAGGATTTTTTCACAGTGTAGGGGTCAGGTACGGAAGTCCAACTTTGTGCGGCGCAAGTCACTCACGGAGTGCCAAAGCCATGATAACAGTTGGGAATCTGGCATCTTCCCGCACAAAATTTTGAAATTCGTAACCAAATAAAACACTATTTACTGCATTTTGAGGGATAGATTTTGTGAATTGAAGTTTTTTCCTGTCACAGACTCATTCTAAAGCCAAATAAGAACTTTTTATAAGATTTATGAAGGTTCTTCCCAGAATGAAACACCCCTATGCTGGTTGAAACACAGCATCAGGGTCCAGATCACAGCATCGGGGGTTCAGATTACAGCATCAGGGGGCCCTTATGCTGAAAAGGCCTGGCGAGAACACTGACTACCCATGACACCAAGTCAGCTGCAATGATATGATATACTCTAACACAGGAAGTTCTTGTTGTATGTTTCACAGACAGGACTGTACGGATCTGGAGTCTAAAAGACTGGACGGACAAAGAGCACAAGTAAGTGTTTCACTGTTGTTTTACTATTGATGGTAGTGTGTACCTTATTTTGCTATAAAATGTCGCACAGCAGTGAGTTTTAATAGCAAGAGTATATGTGTGGTTTGTATGTTGTCAGACTGTGTGTGCAGAGTAATCTCCAAGCAGATGTTGTTAGGCAAAATCGTTACGTTTCCTAGCTGGGTGTTTCTGTTCTAGAGGCAGTTTAGAACAGAAACACGCATGCAGCTAAGAAAGCGTAGGGATTTTGCCTCCCAAAATTTGGGAGATTAAGCCCAGGGCCACGCAAACTGCCTTTGAGTAAATGGATACATAGCATCACATTCAATGAACCATTCACAGATTCTGAAATTTGTTTTGAGTTTTGCTACAATAACCTATGTTGGTTTGATTATATGGATGACATCCTCTGGGATCCCCAAAACTGATGCGAGCGTGGGAATTAAAAAAAATTTGGCAAAAAAAATTTGCCTTCATTATGAAATTTACGTGGTCAGGAATGTTGCACATTTTATAATGATTTAACACACAGAGAATGGCATACATGTACCAAATCATGGATTCTTCATTTTTGTTATTTCATATCTTCTTCTTTGATTTTGGCCTTCTAAGACATTAGTATCCATTTTCCGAAGTATATGTTTGCTATTTACAGCATATTTTTATTCATTATGTTTACCTTCACAGAAGTAAACAGATTGTTTCTGCTCAGTTTCCTTTTCTTCTTCTTCTTCTTCGGTTCCAAACAAATAAAAAGATGAATATCTCCAAAACATAATTTGAAACTTGAAATCCAACAAGCTGGTAGGCCTGTATATATAAGACACGGCGCCTGGGTCTTTTTGTCCCACATAGATGCAAATAAATGAGCTTATGCGGCAAAAACTGGTAAAAAAACATTTTAAGCTCAAAATAGAACTTTAGAATCCCTTTAGAACCCCTTTGGAAGTTTAGAACCACGTTCTGGCATGGCATAATGGCATAAAGGCTATGTGCAACATGAGCAAGAGGTCCAACCGTATCAGAACCCCCGATATTGACCAAAACGACTTCAAAGCTACCGCGAATCGAATAAACTCCAAATTTGCTGAAGTGTCACAATCCTTGCCTCCTCTGGATCCAGCATCGCTTCCTGCATTCTTTCCGGACTTCCCACTTCCGACCATCCAAGTCTGGGACGTATTCAGCCACCTTTGTTCTACGAACCCTTACAAGAGCCCAGGGCCTGACGGGGTGCCTGCTGCCATACTCAAAAAGTTTGCATGCGAAATCAGTAGCCCTCTCTGTGACCTACTGAATACCTCGATCAAACAGGGAATTGTTCCCCACCACCGTTACTCCACTACCAAAGTCTTCACCCCCAAACATTGAAGAATTAAGACCCATATCCTAGCCTTGACCCCACTTCTTGCCAAAACTTGTGAACACTTCATAGCAATCTGGATATTAGAGGACATTTCACCAAGTCTTGACCCGCGTCAGTTTGGATGCAGAAGGAAGAGGTCTACAACCCACGCTCTCGTGAGCCTCCTGGATTTTATGTACAAATCAACTTCCGTTCCATCCTCTACCTGCACTCTTGTCACCACAGATCTGTCCAAAGCCTTTGACAGAATCGATCATGCCATTGAAATCAAATGCCTACTGGATCTGGGAGTGCGCCCTGCCCTTGTACCGTGGATGTACAACTTCATGTCAAACAGAAGGCAGAGGGTAAACTACATGGGAGAAACATCTGACTGGACCCACCTTACCTGCGGTGTGGCCCAAGGGACCATCTTAGGGCCAATCATATTCATGGCCATGATCGATGGGGCACTTTGGGATGTTTGTGAAAGGTGGAAATACGTGGACGATATGAACTTGGCACAAATGTGGTCGATACGTCAACCATGTAGTCTTCAGCTAACCCTGGATAACCTTAACATCTGGATTGGTCAACACAAAATGAAACCAAACCTGGGGAAATGCAAAGCACTCCACGTCTGCTATGCAAAATCACCCCCACAGCCAGAACCACTCACCATTGATGGTCAAGTATTGGAAACCATAGGGGACGTCAAAGTAGTAGGGGTGACGGTCCAAAGCGACTTAAAGTGGAACCTTCACGTCTCCCAGATTATCTCGGGAGCAAACAGAAAACTCTATCCTATGCAGACTCAAGCGCTTTGGCGTATCCGTGACCGATCTGACGACTGTGTTTACTATACATATCAGACCTGCACTTGAATACGCGACACCAGTGTGGCATCTATCCTTAACCGTCAAACAAACTGCAAGTCTGGAACGTATCCAGAAGAGGGCATGCATGATTATTTTTGGGCCGCAATACTATAACTACGAGACAGCCATGATCACACTGAATCTCATCCCCTTGGCAGGTTGACGAGTCAACATTTGCCGTTCGTTCGCCAAGTCTCGCCCTACATTGTTTGTTTGTTTGTCACTACGAAAAACTAGTATGGATTATATTATCTGGTTTTGTTAACTGTCGCTTATCCTGTATTTTCTAGTGTTAACTGAGTTTTAATTTACCGTTACAATTGCAATTTTACGATTTTAAGAAGGATTTGTCAGCATCAATTTTTAAATGTGTTACAACCTGTAAAAGTCAACACAATTCAGACACAGCCTCTGCAAAGTTGCACTTAAAGAATAAAGTTTCAGAGATCCACGGACGCAGGTCAATGATGAATATCTCCAGCAAGCAGGCGACCTTCGAACACCTGGATTTTAGAACAATGTTCAAAATGAGGTCAATGACCTCAGCTTTGAACACGCGGCGGCAGAATGAAACCCGATGGCTTTGCATGATACAAATGTATACGACAGTGCTGTTTTGATGATTTCTTGATTCTTATGTTTACCTTCACAGAAATAAACATATTCTTAGGGACCATACGATATTTACAGGGGGGGAGGAGTGGTGCACTGGAAGTCCGGTCAAAAAAATTTTCCATGACCCTCCCCCCCATCTCAAATAAAAATTTCCATGACCCTCCCCCCACCTCCAAAAATTTTTCCATGACCCCCCCTTACAGGTACATGTATCATGTAAAAATGGTAGAAAAACGACCCCCATTTTTAAAACAACTACTATATGGACATCGGGCGTCCACTTGGGATAGCTGACGCAGGCTATAAAACAAGAACCGGGAAGCAGCGGTTGTCGGTACCAGAGGCGGCAGCAGAAAATCAAATTGTATAGGGGGCAAGACAGTTGAGAAAATTTTGAAATCTGGACCCTTTAAACTGCTATATGAGGGACAGATTCTGCTGGAAGAGTAAGCTAAGTTTATTCAAGGAGATATATAGACATCTCTATTGTAAAAAGAAATACAGTCAAACCTGTATTAGCGGTCACCTTTGCATAGCGGCCACCTGCCCATAGTGGTCACTTTTTGTCGGTCCCTTGGATTTTTCCCATTGACATAAGCATTAAGAATTAGGCTATAGCGGCCACCTGTCCAACGCGGTCGCGGCCAGACGATTTTCAGTCCCGCGAGTACAGTAACACTGTCGGTAATGGTCACGGCGCGCCGGTAGAAGCCGCATCGCCACCGCACGCCGGGTTCAAAATCTTCATTTTTTCACGCAGTTATCAAATTTATGTGGACTCAACAGGATAGGATGATAATAAAGAAATCCAGAATGTTTTATCTTTGTTAGAAAATCCATGGTTTGACGCGAAGTCAGTATAATTTTCTTCACATGGCTTGCGTTTGTACATCGTAGCAAAATTGACAATTTCTGTGCATTTCGAGTCAACAAATATTACGGCAGCTTTTTGGAAAATACAACTCGCACATGTAGCTGATGCGGTAAGTTCGGGAAATGTTTGAATGCCGGCCCAATATCCGTTTTCCCCGGTGCTCAAAGTCAAATCATGGCGAAGGTTATCAATTTAGTTGAAACTTTATCTTCCTACTTTGGTAGAAATGAATTTTCTGTGCATCATTTCACTGTTCTGGATGAAAAAATGACATAACCTTGCTCCAGAAATTTGTCAGAAATACAGTTAAAGGAGAATTCCACTCAGTAAGCGGGTATTTTTTTCTGATAAATTATGCTTTTCTAAAAACAAATACGCCCGAGTTTTGACTGAATTACCTCTTAGGACTTTTCGACAGTAGTCCTTTTCAAATCCATGTAATCCCCCACAGACCCGCTCTTTCTACTCTGCTGTATATACGCATGCGCACTAGTCCAAACACGGAACAGACGACAAAACTGTCATGGCCGCCACAGACTCGGATGAGTTGGGCCCTAATGACATCAGGCCATTTGCCTTTAAGCCTGAACATGATTCAGGACAATTAGAGAATGGCGATTGGAAAGAAGACCCTGCCGGAGCCTCCGCTGGAGCTGGGACCGCCACAAAAGCAGAAGCGGCATAGGACGGCCGCGGTGACCAGACGGAGGGTTCGCGGCTAGATCCTGGGGAGCTACACGAGGAATTCCATCCCCTCTGTCTCATGAGGTCTGCACTCAGACTGCACTTATACGGTGACATAACCTTGGAATACAAGATGTCAGAGTGCCATTGAGCAATAGGTAAATGTTGTTACTTTGTTTCTGTCCGTTTTATTTTGCATATCTACAACATCGACCTGTGTGTCAGGACTCATGATAAGCTCACGAAAACGTGAGGCGGACTTTGCGACGTTCTTTAACCTGGGGTGCTGGCTGCATAGTAGTCGTACCACTGTATAACCCGATATATTACGTACCGAGAAGTTTTAAATAAGCTTTCTTGATGCATCTTGTGTGAAGAAATGGACAGTAGTTTTGTAATTACTTGTATTACTAAGGGTGAAAAGTCGGAAAATGTTACACAGTGTGGGAGGGGGGCTGTCAGTGCAATACCAAGATCTGAAAATTATCAGACTAAACAAAAATGGCCAGATATTGTCTACATATTCACATAGATGTGTAGTAAGGATAAGGAAAATATTGTGCACATATTCAAATAGATGTGTAGTAAGGATAAGGGAAATATTATTTGGATAAATAAATCATAAAAAAGACAACATTCTCGTCCTTCTGCAGAGTACTTGTATTAATCTTGATACAAGAAAAAAACATGTAACATTACAATTTACATGCATTTTTTGTTTCTCCCAGGAGCTTACGATACTGACAATTCACATGCTGGGTTCACAAACGACGCCTAGGAAGAACAGTCCCTTGCCAAACTGTTGTCTAATGTAGCATTAATGCCAGAAATACATATGCAGCACTAATGCTTGGTTAGTGCACACTGCCATGGTAATTTCATGGTAATTATGGCTGTCCAAATACCAGTCCCTCAATGTCGTAGCAGCCATGCCTTGGACCAAGGCTTGAACCAATTAGTTGGCATCTTTCCAGCATTAGTGCTTTCTGCCACGGCCTTTAGTCATGCTTGACCTATACATTAGCAGTCAAGGGTGGACTGTAGTTAGGGGGCAGAGGGTTAATTTGGTGTGGCCACCCCCACTGGCACCAGCCAGGGGAAAGGGTTTCCACTTACCCTTCAGTCCAAGAAGACTGGGTGATAAATGATGATTAATGGACAGGGGTGTATGCTGGCATTAATGCCCTGTTCCAAAGGGAGCAGAGGGAATCCAGCATTAATGCCCAATGTGCTCCGCTAAGGAGCGCGTAGTGCGGCATTAATGCTACATTAGACAACAGTTTGGCAAGGGGTGTGCCGTGTGGTTCTATTCTGTGTGGTCAGCAGGATAAGGCAGGCCTATCCATCTGAAGATGGGACATACATAGGTTTTCTTGAGGCAGATAAGTAGGTCACTAGGTGAGCAGAAGAGCATGTAGGTTTAGATATCATGGCCAAAATTGTATTTACAGAATTAAGACATTTTGCTGCTAAGATGTTTCGCCATCACCTGTCCAGTTGGTCTATAAATCAGTTTGTATTCTTCTAACTCAATACTGTAAGTATTAGAATTAGGGTGAGGGTTTAGCTAGTAAGTCAAAGAACAAACTTGATAACAGTCTTACATGTACACAGGGGTTTCCAAACTTCTAACACTGCATAACAGGTGTGTTTCAACCAAATATAAAAAACTGTCTAGTACCTGTATGTATTCATTTTTATATATTCATGGTTTATAGTTAACTTTATATGGCAGGCCGAATGGAAACCTTAGCTATTGTCCAAGTATCATTATTTCTACATTCCTTTGAACTAGTTGTACAGCCAGAAAGACATATACATGTATATTACAAGGATATACAATTATATTTCTGAATAATTTTTAAAAATGGCTTGTGTTTACATTTGAGACAGTATTGTTGGACACACATAAACTTGTGGTGGTTGTAAAATGGAATATTTACTTCTGAGATATGTAGGCAGGACATTTATTAATAAAATGCTCCAATGGATATACAATTGGCAACTTGTCCTCATCAATCTAATAAACATAACCTGTGACATATGACATCAGTTTATTACTAAGTATCTACCAGGACCTATATTATGTAAGCTACTGTTGACATGTTCATGTTACATGTTCAAGCATCAATATGTATAGTCTAGTATTTGCACATTTTATGTGTCTATAGCAGAGACAGCACCAGAATTTTCAAAACATTTCAAAACATCAACTACATATACATGTAGTTTAGTCATGTAAGGCATGTATGCTGAAAAAAATCAGTACAAAAATGAGGAAAAAAATTAAATTGACTACAGAATGATTGAGCATATAAAGGGGCTGGCTTATGGTCTTCAAAACTTGTTTGGTACTGCGCAATAGCTGCCTATTTGTCTGGCCTGGGAATGTGGGCAATGTTAGGGGGGTAAGTCTGGCTTTGGGAGCACCTGGTCCCCCCAGTACTCATTGGACTCCCGGCGCCTGTGCACGACAGCCTCCAACAGCATTCTTCTGAAAGTGTAGTCCTTCTCGTAGATGTTCTTCACCACATCATCCCTTTGCCTTTTGCTGTAGCCCAGAAGCCACTTTAGATCACCTGCAGAGAGAATGTATTCTGAAGTCAACTACATCTTTGTGATTCGTAGGGTTAATTCATTGATACAGAGGTGCCAAAATAATGCTAAGCCGGCAATTTTCCTTCACATTAAAAAGAAAAATCATGAAGATGTACGATTGTACACTACTTGTATCATACAGCTTGACATTTTGTCCAAAAACAAAGAACATTATTATATTACTTGTTTAGTTAGCCATAGAATTTCAAAGTCACTCTAAGAAAAGGTTTATAATTCATTGTTTACTATTCTATGCTATGCATACAAAAATATTTCTGTACACTTACATCTTTAGGTTACTGGTTAGGTGCACCGGTACCAGTGCAGTAATTATCCAAACAATGAATGTCAGGCCCTGCTAGTATCATACACTTTTTTTCCCTCTTTTTTACCATAAGAAGTAATCTTACCAATGACACACAATATGACAGCCGAGCCCTAGATAAAATTCAATGTTGTCATTGCAAGAAGTAAGTGTCCATAGATGAGAACAAGCTAGAGATGTTACATCAGTTTCTACATTATATAAATTATACCAAAAAAAACACTACCTTTTGTCTTGGGCGTTTCCCTGGGCTTTTCCTTGGATTTTCTTTCCTTGGCGTCTTTACCATTTCTATCAAAAAAAACAAAATGACAGTAATGTATTTACTGAAAATATACGCATCAATCATGAAATCATTAAGACAGACATTCTGCGTCATATAGATATAGATAGATACATAGTTTATGTAATCAGAGTACAAATGGAAGCCATATGTTGACCTGAAATAAACCAGATCAAATGAATCATGGCGGTGTCTGTTAGTGTGGCCAACCTCAGACACAATTTCTCACAAACTCTATAACTATAAGCTTGAAAGCTTATACTTATAGAGTTTGCGAGAAATTGTGTCAAGCTATATGATTGTTAAAACAATCATAAAGCTTGACTATCATATATCCTGGAATGTACACAAAAATTTTGAAGTCTAATACAGAGTTTCGGGTACTTGAGAAGTTAAGTAAGGAGTTGAATTTAGACCAGACCAAATGTCAATAACAAAAAAAATGGAGTCCATGACAAATCAGCACGTCTGCTTGCATAGCCCATTTCTGGCCCTAATTTCTCGCTAACGGTTGATGTGCCTAGCTAACGGAAGCAGTCGAGTGACTATCATATATCCAGGAATGTACAGAAAAAGTTTGAAGTCGCTAAGGTCTTGGAATCCAGAGATCTTGGCACTTTAGTGTGGAGTTGAATGTAGGTCACCATTATGTAAACATCCAGGCAAAATGGCGTCGATTAGAAATGAGCCATCTTCTGGCCCGAATTTCTCGCCATCGGTTGACTCTATAAGCTAGCGAAAGCAGTCGAATGACTATCATATATTCAGGAATGTACGCAAAAAGTTTGAAGTCGCTCACATCTTGGAATACAGATATTTTGACACTTTAGAGTGGAGTTGAATGTAGGTCACCATTATGGCAGGCGAAATGGCGTCGATGATAACTGAACCATCTTCTCGCCCGAATTTCTCGCTACCGGTTGTGCCGATAAGCTAACCAAAAATAGCCGAGTGACTATCACATATTCAGGAATGTACACACAAAGTCTGAAGTCGCTGGTGTTTGGGAGGACAGAGATCTGGGCACTATAGTGAGGAGCTTTTTGTAGGTCCCATACCCAGGCAAAATGGCGGCGATGATAACTGAGCCATCTTCTGGCCCGAATTTCTCGCTAACGGTTTATCTCATACGCTAACGAAAATAGCCGAGTGACTATCATATATTCAGGAATGTACACACAAATTCTGAAGTCGCTGGTGTTATGGAGGACAGAGATTTTGGCACTATAGTGAGGAGCCTTTTGTAGGTCCCATACCCAGGTAAAATGGCGTCCATGATAACTGAGCCATCTTCTGGCCCGAATTTCTAGCTAACAGTTCATTTGATACGCTAACAAAAACAGCCGAGTGACTATCATATATTCAGGAATGTACACAACAAGTTTGAAGTGTATCGGCTCTTGGAATACAGAGTTTTTGGCATTCTTAAAAATACCTTTTTGTTATCTAAAATGGCTACTTGTATGCGTGTAGAAAATACTACAGAAGGACAACAACAACAACAACAACATAAAATCGAAAAGCGCTGGCCAGGCAGTTCTGATAACGATTGTGCACACACATTTGGTCTACTCAAAAATGTATTCCTGAACTTCATAGCATCGTCATCTATACCAGTACCAACCTGTTATCTCATCGGGGTCCATGCTGGCATGCCCTCCCTCCATGTTGGCAAGCCCTCCCCTCGGTACCGCACCGCGCATTGAATTCTGGGATTGTTGGATGGATCCTTCGGGGGTTTCATGCCTTGATCACTATCATGTAGCGCCTTGCGTTCAGGCTCCCACTCATGGTAAATTTTACAAGACAAACTAGATCCAAGGATAACAATTCATTCTCAGAGGAATGACAATTCCCGCTTACAGAGTGGAATACTCCTTTAAGAATTAATTCTATTCCCGCACTGACAAAGAAAGGAATCTTTTATGTGATTAACAGCTTCTGTGTTGGTCAACTTCCAAATGAGATTTACCGGGAATCTGATACATTTACGGCTGTTCTAATAGTCCGGGACCCACCCAGCTGATCGTGTGCTCGGCTACTGTTTACGTTTTGGCGCGATGCTGCAGGGTGGGAGGGGCGGCGAGATAATATCGGAGCGGTAAGGCGGGGTGCTAATTTAGTATTTGGCACCTCCCTTTGAGCTGATAGCTGGATAGCTTCCTGTGAAACAGAGGAAGGCGCGTGCTGGACGCGTGCCTCGGCATGTTTACTTCAGTAATTTTGTATTTTTTCGCCGCTACGCTGGGTGAAAAAAAAGCATAGCGGGCTATTTACAGCGTCAGTTTGTCGGCCCACAGCATAATGTTTATGCACAACAATTCAACGGATTCGTAAAAAAAAAGTCCATGACCCTCCCCCCCAACCCAGAATTTTTTTCCATGACCCTCCCCCCCAACGCAACACCCCTCCCCCCGCTAAATATCGTATGGTCCCTTAAGTCAGTAGGGGCCAAGTATTGGACATAAAAAAAAATGTGGCACATTTTAGAATCTTATACCAAATCTTACAAAGCGAAGATAGAGCGGTATTGTGCTATTCTTACTTGGTAGCAATTAAGTAAAGTAACCAGACAGCGTGAATTGGATAAATTTTATCACTATTATTGCACCCAGGGGAATTCATCACTGAAATTTTATCACTAATATTGCACCCAGGGGAATTCACACGAAGAAACAAAGACCTTTAAAAATAAGGGCTTTTGTATCATAAGCACACCTGTGGCCCTGCGTCTATATTGTTAACACACATCTCAACAAATACAAACCATTTTTCTACACAATAAATCTATGCTGACATTTTGCTGTGGACGAATAAACGTGTAGCAAATCTAGCTACCGGCGTTATTGTTGGTGATCTTGGATGTTACATTACAGGGATTGTTGATAGACTTTTGCAGCTTCAACCACTAGCAGTCTTTCAAAGCACGGCTTGATCAGCTTGACAACGAGTCAACATAAAATGACAAATATTGGTGGTTATTGCAAGACTTAGTGGTAAACTCATACCGACGATGCCGTACCCCGTAAAAGTTTCACTGACCGGTCGGCAATTGTGGTATAGTTATACATAGTATGGATACACGTATATGGTAAGGTGGGGTGTTGGGTGTCCCCTGACTTCGAATAGATTTGTAACTACAGAGGCGATCTATGTTTGTTTTCATCAAGGCCGCTAGATATTGGAACCCCCTTGTTTTCATCCCGAGTGCTGAGTTTATGCACAGAGTTGTCGTCTGTGTGAAACGCGGATTAGTGTATAGTTAACCGATTTTTGCGTTACCAAGAAAATTTGAGCATAAACAATGGCTACATTCAATGCAAGGTCACTGGATGCTGGCGGCTCTTAACATAGAACATAAACAACAATCGTCATGCAAAATTAATTGTTTTTACCCTTAGACATAAAGGAAGGCAAAACACACACACGCACAAAACATGGGGCTTGAGAATTTTATTTCGCGCTTAAACTGACTGAACAAACAAGATACTCATGTATGCCTCTGCGTATAACGCCCTCCCGAGCAATTAGTCGTCAATGTCAACATGTATTGGATTGAAAAGCAACACATGGCGTATTAAAACGGCCGCCGCACGCCTACATCCCATGGCATTGGTAAAAACTTACACATGGCAAAAATTTTATCAGCAGAGTGGCATTGAAGTTATTTTTACGAAAGTCATCCTTGTCTTTACCTGAAATCTTCTCAAGATTGCATTATATATTACTTAAAATGCTCACTTTTACATAACTTCCATATGTCACAAAAATAGCAAATCTTGAAACTTACATGGGAAATGATAGTGATTAGGTGTGCACAATGTTAATTCGCTATTTATTGCTACGCCTCCGTGTCTTCAATGAGAATTACCGAAGTTTCATCTGTTTGTTCAACTCTGGGCCATTCTTTGGGCCTTGAAAGAGAGTAAAGGAGAGGACTTATGTATACAATTGAATGGACACTTCTGTTGTCGTTGGAACTTTCGACAGCAACTTTACATTGAAAGGCGTGTGCGCCGTGCCATTGAATACATATGTAAATCTCTCTCGCAGTGCTTAACTTGGATGCCCACAGGTTAGGCGCCTTCGGGTTGGATGCAAACAAAGCACGGACACTCTAACCACCAACGATTTCATGTGACCAAATTATGGACACTAGTGCAGACTTTGGTCATTGGATATGCAAAGAACTTTCTAATTGGCAATGGAATAATCCATATGAATTCATTATCTCCTATTTTTAGAATACATAATATGTTACAAAAAGATCAAAGTTGTATCCACATTAAGGATACTATTGCTGCAATTTCTCATTAATTATGCAAATAGTGTTCAAATTTACAAAATGTGTTATCTAACCTACATGTGTCACTAATACAGATATTCCATCATTTGCCACCAAGTTATTCCAATATTCAAATTGTCAATTTTTGTTATGTTCATATCAATAGATATTCGTCTTGAGCCTTGTTACATTTGTCAGTAGTATGCAATTCCTGTCATTTATCACAATCAAAATATAAATCTTCCGTATCAATTGTGCAAATTATGCCATCATTTCGTTGGTTATATTACATACAGGTCTAAAATCATGAGAATTCATTCGTCCTTTCTTGACTTTCCTGTGTCCTGGACTTATCCTGTGTCAACGTCTGCATTTAAAACAGCTAATCCTTCCTGGTAGAAATGTAAAGATAGACCATGTGAAGGTAAACATTCTGTATTTGCTTGCAAATGTTGCCCCTCTAGTATTGAAGCTGCTTTGCATGATTTACAGTATGGTAGAAAACTTTTTTAATTTTATTTTTGGAAATGGACGAAAATTGATGCCATCCATATGATCAAATCAACATGGCCTTACATTTAACGCTTGTTCTCATTTAAAGGTACAAATTACTGTGGCTAGCCTTTACGATTTGATATGAGTCAAATTACGGGTGGACTAAAAAGCCCTAAAAAAATGCTGTAGCCTGAGGAGACATGCAAAATTTAAAAAGCAGCCGAGAACGTAACAATTCAGTGCAGAGAATGACCGGTTAACTGGTGAATCCAGCTACCGAGGCCATCCAACAAATCAAGTCAGATCACTCCTGTCACTGTTCTTGTACGTTGTGCAACATAGTTTATAATGCCTGTCGGCAAATTCTGTAACTTCCGTTACCGTTTGAAGTACATGTAAGACGTTCCTGACATTACGATATGCCACATATAAGGTGCCAAACTGTCGTTTTTATAACGACTTCGATAATGGTAACAATATAAAGAACTGCCCTCTGTGTCCACAGGAGTGTCCAGGTGAATGTGGAGTTGGACCATGCCACCTTGGTCAAGTTTAGCCCTGATAACAGGTAAGGTGGTCAAAACTGTGTCCATTAAAGTCTACTTTCTAAAGTCAACAATGTGTACTGTAACTGTATGTTATGCAGACTTTCTATACATTCATGTTACATGTCTTTCTGCTGCTATCATTATTTTCTTTTTCGTGTATGTAACATTATATTTGTGATAGCATTTTTAGATGACCTTGCTTGCTGTGATTTTAAATGTTAAAAAACTGTTTATCCTAATTCCATCAGGGCCTTCATTGTTGCACTTTACAATGGAAACACCATTAGAGTCTTCCGCATTGGCAGAAAAGATGAAGGAACAGGTATTCAGGTGTCAGCACTGGAACAGGACTTTCCACAGGTACATGTAAGGAAAAAGAATGGGGAAGGAAAGACAAATTTAGATAGCATGATGAAATAGACATACATTGTACATAATTTTTATACAGAGACAAAAGGTGAATATATCAGAAATATTGAAAAGAGAGAACTACAACTTCGGCAGTGATTGGTCATCATTGATCCTGAAGAAGGCGACAGTGGTCGTCGAAAATTCGATCCGTGAATACCTTAGTGTTGGAAGAAAGTTTAGCATTGTATTAAGAGAACTACATGTATTTTCTGCGGCATAGTCTTACTGACTTATTGTCAGCATTCCTCTCCTTGATTTCAGAAAAGTATCAAAGACATCATTGGGCTTGGGATCTCCTCCAATGGGAAGTTCATGATGACAGCATTTGCTGATACAAGCATTTACGTCTGGAACACCAAACCTGGAGGTCAGGGGTCATGTAGCTAGGCTACACTCGTACTGTTAGTCTGGCTTCCTTGATAGCATAGATGAAGCAAAATACTTGTTGGTGATTGGTTCACAGGATAGAGCAAGTAGATATTGTCACATCAACAAAAAAAAAAGAGAAATCTAACATGTAATTTTTAGTGCATACACTGGCAGTTCATGTTAGGATAAACCTGGCCATGAATGACTTTTGGACTGTCCCAAAGAATTAAGATAAAATTGTATGATACATCTAGAAGCCCATTGATATGTTATGAGATGCTGACTAGTACTTCTTAATGTTTTTTCACTGCTGCCCTAACTTCTGTATATGGGCAGATCCAGGTGAGTGTGGGGTACACCAACAGAACCTACATGTACTTCATGGATTGATTGCCATAATTGTAGCGGTCTGCATAATGAAGTCAAAAGTATCAGTGTAGTCAGACTTTGCCTTGTAGGTTGTTTCTCGTGGATAAGAACCTTAGTGGATTTGGCACGAGAGATGAATAGAGGGAGCATGCTCCCCATAAGGTTGTGTAATTTCAAACTCTTCTGCATTTTCAGAGGCAAATTTCCACTGAAAACAATACAGGGATATACACCAACTCTGGCCTGCAAAGATATACTTGTATTGGGAATATCCTGAGAAGTACTGGACTGAAGCAGAAAAACACCCACCTGGCAGGAATGCTTGTCAACCAAATTGTTGCTTGTGCCTGTTCTATCCAGGTGAAGTTTTGGCCACCATCGACACTCATCAGATGGAGAACTACCATGCAGCTGTGTCCCCCTGTGGCAGGTTTATCGGCTGCTCAGGTATATCATCTTATATCATTGACCAGAATCTGTCGTGATGGAGTAACCCAATTTAACTTGGTGGTGCCCAGATAGTCATAGACCTACATGTAGGAAGACTGTTATAGAGTGTAGTGTGTACTTTACAGCGTGGATGTTGTCAGCTTCCTTTCTGTGTTCTTCTAGTCTCGTCCCAAAGGTTCTCCCACTTTCCCCCACGTACACATATTAATGTTTCTGTTGTTGAATAAGAATTTCAGAAGATTATGTTAATTTGTCAAATTGTTCAGGTACAGGTACAGGTCTGGACCTGTACCTAAACCTCAGTACCTGTACCTGATGTTACGTTTAGGTACGCAGCACTAATGTGGCTTTTTGGGTACCCATGAAAATTACAAGAGTTGATGTTATACTTAATATTTATCCCTTCAGGGTTCACTCCAGATGTTAAGGTGTGGGAGGTAAACTTTGCCAAGGGAGGTGATTTTAAGGAAGTCTCCAGAGCTTTTGAGCTAAAAGGCCATTCATCAGGAGTGTACTCCTTCGACTTCAACATGGACTCCACCCGCATGGTGTCTGTTTCCAAGGATGGGACATGGAGGCTCTGGGACACCAACAGTAAGGAAGTCTTGAGATAATAACATAAACTCTCTGAAAAATGGAGGTACATGTATAAAAGGTAGAAGTTTATATTTTCATTTTATTATGGTGGAGTTGCTGTGAATGTATTGTGTGTTTGATGTAAACAGCATAACTCAAGAAGATGCAAATGTATCCTCAAAGAAAGGTCAAGTCCGATAATGGGCCTCCTAGCGGCTTCCTAATGTACTACAGCGGAAGTTTGAGGTCACATTTTTTAAAAGTGCTACAGTTGTGATTTTTGAGTGATGGATAGCTCTTGTTTGGAGGAGGAAGTACTGTAAAGTTTCCAATGACGTACGTATTGCCTTTACCATTATACACACTACTAGTATATGGGGCCGATCGTAGACCAGACAAGATGCAAACAATTGATGTAGGCATCATTCGCATATGTTGAGCTCATTAAAAACCTGTTTTTCAAGACTCAAATCAGTCTTTCTTCATACATAGCATATTTATTTTATGAAGAAAAACTTTTTTGTTAGGGGTAATTATGTGCCCTCTGAATGATGAAAAAATGTGAATGTGGAAAAAAATACGGCAGAATTATACTTCTGTGTAAAAATCGTGTTGTAAAATTGCGTGGTGGTAAAGATCCCACTCGTCCTGCACCGCCTACGAATTTCAAGGGATACTGATTTCTTTTTCAGGTCTTAAACAAAGATTACACGAAAGTAGCCGGCCCAAAATATAACTGACAATTTTCGTCAGCAGTTTTGATGGTTGATCACCGGCCCTATCGACGTGCCCTGCGCTGCCCCAATGGCTTTATCATTATGATTTGCTGTATAATGTATCTTAAAACTAGAGTTCCACAACCTCATACCTTCGCCAAATGATGTTAACCGTTTCAAGTGACGTACCTTAAATGTTTCTCATTGATTATGCAAATCCCCTATTGTTCCTCGTTGTGGGCCTTCGTTGATGATCTGAACCTAATCGAATCCAGGCTTGTATCTGAACCACCCAAAATTCAGGACGATCTCGACAGTCTTTCCCGCTGGACCATCGACAAAAAGAGGAAACTTAACCCAGGCAAGTGTAAAGCTATGCAGGTCTGTTTTTCCCGCAATCCTCCTCCACCACCTACACTAGACATTGACGGTTTTCTGTTAGCATTCGTCAGTGTAGCCAAGTGTCTTGCGGGAACATTCCAGTCCAACTTGAATTTGAATACTCATGTCACGAAACAACCAAAAAAGGGAGTCAAAGGCTATCTTGCTTTGCTATCTGCACCAATTCAATTTGCCCATCGAAGATCTTCTTATCGTATATACTTGCTTCGTGCACCCAGTGCTGGAATATGCCGCACCATTATGGCAGCTGGGGTTAACAACAACACAAAGAAAGAAGATCGAAAACAAACAAAGAAGAGCCACCAAAATCATACTAGCTAGGCAAGGAGTTCACCAGCTAGCTAGGGAGGTGTAACAGCTACAGACACTTGAAGAACGTAGAGTTGCTCGTTGTAGAAAGTTTGCAGAGAACATTCGTACTTCTGCCATGTACCGAAGGTCAGTGAGACTGGAGGACGAGACAACATACAAAACTTGACCAATTGCCAGCGTGCACTGAACGATACAACACGAGCAAGAGTGTAGAATTTAGTAGAATTTGTAATGAAGCAAAAACAGCAAAATAATAACTTAATTTCGCCTGTGGTATTACGATATTTGCTGAATCACAGAGTTTTATAGTGCTGGAATTATTAGACTGCAATAGTTAATAAGGTCAATAGGAGGCGTTGTGTCATTCTCTCGCGTAGTATCGCGAGATTTAGTGGGAGTTGGTCAAGATAAACGTCGACAGAACGTAATGCGTAAATGGTAATTAGCCTGCTATTCAAACCTAGCATAGCTGCCGAATCTCTTTTGTTCTTTTTGGTCAACGTTGCATTGGAGTAACAGCCGTTGCATAAGATATGTCTTTGGACACCACTAAAAGAACCTGTATAAGAGATATTAACCTTAAATATGCGAACACGACCTTAAACGCTTACGTTCTGCCGACTTGCTAACGCTGCCATGTTTGTTTATCTTCGATGGATTCTTCAGAGACGAAACCCCCTATAACATACGCACCCTGACATTGGCCTCTGTTTGGAACACTTGCTTGTGAGTTGAAAAGTTGAAAAAGTGTGTACGCTATTGCAAACTTTACAATAAGTGGTGTAAATTTGGAAGCTTGTTTGGAACTGCAGGGGCCAATTTTGTTTTAGACTTCTAAAGAGAATAACAGGGTTAACAGATCTTCATGATTTTTGGTATGTAGATAGCTTTGATGATGCTTAACATAATTCAATGCTACTTATGCAAATAAGGAGCTAACTTGCATAATCAATGGAGAAAGTATATAAATCCGCTGCATTCCATAATAAGACTCTCCAACATAACTTGTGACATGTGTAACTGAGAAAGAGAGAAATATAGACATCAATTAGGCCACACTGAATTAGTTTTATGGATGACATCTGAGGACCCCAAAACTAATGCAAGAAGGGAAAAAATCCAGAAAAAAAATGCTGCCAAACCACAACACTCCAAAGATAATAGCAAATTGAACCACAGAACACAGTGTATCAAAGAAACAACAAGTCTTTATTTGTAGGAGGTACATGTAGGTTGTCTTGTTCATCTTGAATTGCAAATTGAACCACAGAACACTCTATCAAACAACAAGTCTTTATTTGTAGGAGGTGAATTTATTAGGTTGTCTTGTTCATCTTAGCAGACTCACCTGAAGTGATCAATGTTTTCCAGGTATGACATTAATTGAATTACAGTTACTTAGTGCACATGGATGCAACAAGGTGTGGATTTCATTTAAGATGAAAGTTTAAAGGTAACTAGATGTAAAAAGTATTTAATAAAAGAGAAACAGTTCCTTTCAAATCTGCTTTCAGGAACACAAAAAAGACACAACTCTGATCAAAGTTTCAGATAGCAATCAATACACACCACTCCAAGTACACTAAAGAAAACCATTATACCAGTAGTAATTGATGCAAAAGTTGATCACAGAATATGTGATAGTGAAATGGAACAAATTTAAGAGGAAAACAAAGAAACCCTGAATTCTGTTTTTCCAAGATGTCCACAATATCATTGTACAAATGTGAGTCGCCTCTGATGTTCTTATAACCAGCAGCACCCGCACTACCAGCATAGTCTGTGAACCTCATCTACTGTTGGCCTTGTACCTTGGATGCCGTCATCATCACCTTTAAAACGGCTCGAGGATAAGGCAGATGTTAGCTTTTGCAGAAGGTATAGAGGAGAGAATAGAGGACAAAATTACTGTATTGTATTGATAAAACATTCAATGGAATTCAAAATCTCAATGAAACTTTGTTTTTTTATTAAACCAGTTCCCCCCATTCTATATTGCTCAATGGTATGACCCACACTGTCGGGCAAGGGGAGAAGTGACCCACTTTCGCTACAAATAGCTACTGACAGGTGGGGGTGCCACAATATGCAATGGACAACACTGCAAATATAGATTTTCCTCATTTCTTATGCAAATTAAGTCCAATTTGCATAATTTGCAGTTCATTGTATACATCTCTGTCTAAGCTACCTGCACAGTAAATAACATGAAAATCTGTCGCTCCTTTCTTCAGTTATTCTCCTTAAAAGATTTTGACAAATACGCCATTGCAGTTCCAGTGACACATACGAGGGGGCCCAACCTTGACCTTTCTCCTCCCGACACCTACCCACATACCAAATATCATTACAATCCATCTACACGTTCTACAGTTATGCTGACTTTACGCATCCGGTGACTCAGACAAACACACACGGTGACACAAACATACACACACGCAAACACACTAACTTTGCATGATTTGCACTTCAGTGTGTACATCTCTGTCCAACCTACCTGTGTTCCAAATAACATGAAAATCTGTCGTTCCTTTCTTCAGTTATTCTCCTTTCGAACATTTTTACAAATAGGCCATTGCAGTTCCAGTGACACATACCAGGGGGCCCAAAATCGACCTTGACCTTTCTCCTTCCAGCACATACCCACATACCAACTATCATTACAATCCATCTACACGTTGTACAGTTATGCTGACTTTAAGCATCCAGCGACACACATGCTAACAATTTTCCTCCTTACTTATGCAAATTCAGTTTCATTTGCAGAATTTGCACTTAAGTGTGTACATCTCTGTCCATCCTACCTGTGTACCAAATAACATGACAATCTGTCGATCCTTTCTTCAGTTATTCTCCTTAGAAGATTTTTACAAATACGCTATTGCAGTTCCAGTGACACATACCAGGGGGCCCAAAATCGACCTTGACCTTCCTCCTGCTAACACCTACATACATACCAAATATCATTACAATCCATGTTCATGTTCTACAGTTATGCTGACTTTAACCCTCAAACACCCGAACCTATTTTTGCGACTAAAATGACTGAGCGGGGTCAAAAATGACCCCAGAATGTTTTGTTCAGTAGTACCTCAGTTTTCACTTTTTTCACTGATTGTTATCCATACATTGCTTCATCAATGTAAGAGGAATGTTTTGGCATCTTTAGATATAAATAATTCCCGTTCATTATCATAATTTATGCAAAAAGATCAGAAGGACCACGTCTTGAACTATTCCTATCTAGACCGGGAGGGGATTTTTGAGGCCCACGCCAAATTTCATGTTGCATAACTAATGAACGGCTTACGCGAGAGCCACCAAACTTTGTGGCTTTTCATAGAATTTCCTTAACAAAAATTAGAAATTGATAAAGTAAGTTCATCGTTTTTTGTGTTGCCATAGCAACGGGTTTTTGACAGGCATATTGGACAAAATCTGCTGATTTCAGTTCAAACAATGACGTTTCGAGGCTTTGTTGGTACGCCAAATGTATTTTCTTACATTCTTATCATGTTATGTAATCCAATGTAACTTTTATGATTCAACATTGATATTTTATGCTGATTTGATGACGTCATCCGTCAAGATTCAAGATGGCGGATAGAATCACATAAAATTACGTCATGATGACGTCATATTACGTCATTATGACATGAAATTTGTTATGGTAATACTAATTCACATGTGCATCATCCTCTTAAAATTTGGTGTTCATATGATAAGTAGTTCAGGAGTTACAGAGGGCAGGTCTCAAAAACAGCACATCAAAAATGACCCCAGCGGATTCAACACAGACTTTCCTATATAACGTCAACTTACAGTATTGTGCCCATCTCCCTAGAAAATTGTGAGAGGTTAGAAAATATGCCTACTGACAAAGTCACGGAAGGAATTTTTTTTCAGATCAAACATGTTCAAATAGCACGTCAAAACCCACGCCTGGGGTCAAAAATGACCCCACTCGGGTGTTTGAGGGTTAAGCATCCGGTAACACAAACATACACACAAACACCAAACGCACGCAAAACAGTATCTCCATGAAAAGGCCTTTTTTTCATGGAGATAACAATAAATGTGCCAACGGGAACCTAGAAATTAACTTCTTTGATGTTCAAACCACAACTTTTAAAGTGCTGTCCATGCACACTTCAGATAGAGCAGTGTAGATGCAAAATTATGCTCTTATCAGAGGCTCAATATAAAAAAAAAATTACCAACAGAAAATTAACAAAGACTTGTATGCAGAAATGCACTTTGTTGGAAGTTCGTCATCTGAATATCATTAACATATAACTGCTGTAAATCATTGACAAAAATTGAATTCTTTCTGCGGAAGCAATGCATATTAGAAAAATAAATTTACCTCAAAAGTGGACTTCGGCCGGGGGGTCTTCGGCTGCAGTTTTGTCTACTACAATGGGGACAAAGTTATTTTTATTTTCTATATTTTTTACTTGATAATAGGCGAAAATCAATGTGCACACGGATGTCATCCATAAAATTAAATCAGTGTGGCTGCTGTGGCAATATGCAAATGGTATCTAATTTGCATGATTGATGGGAAAATACCATAATACCATTATAATAGTGGTAAATGATGGGCATTTCATTCTCGTGGCAGTTGGAAGCTAAGTAAAGGTGAACATTATCAGACAAAAATAATGCAAACCAGGGTCTCATTACCATAATTTAGGTGGAAATGCTACAATAGCCTTTGCAAATATAAGACAAATATAACTCCAGGTGGCTGACCTTGGTACTGCAGCAGGGCTTACGACTTATGTATCTTTTGGCCTGGACATGCTGATTTTTAGTGGCAGATACATGTAGGTGTTGACGTAAGGAAGGAGTGGTGTACATGTAGGTTTGGGCCCCCTAGCAGCTTGCTAAAAAACTGCAGGGGGTATTTGTGCAGAAATCTTTGTAGGGTGATGTTTGATATGCAGGTTGGTTAGGCAGAGATGTACACATTAAAATGAAAATCATGCAAATGTGGACTTGATTAGCATTGATTAATGAGGAAATTCTATTATTCCATGGTTTTTCATGATAGGACTTTAGTACATGTACGTGTAACTGATGTAATTTATGGCTGGTGCAACATTAACATGTGACATTTATAGAAATGAGACATAATTTGCATAATTAATACGAAAGTGGCATAATTCCTTAGTTACAAATGTAACATGTCTAGCAAGTTAATTTGTTCACAACATGGTGTGGTTGTGTTTTACAGTTGAGTACCAGAAGGGCCAGGAGGCCAGTTTGCTGACTAAGGGTGAAATCCACAGTGCAGCAAATTGTATGGTTGCCATGGCACCCAACGGTTCTTCCTTTGCCATAGCACAAGGTTATGACATCAGCCTGTACTCCGCAGAAACTGGGCAGGAGGAGGAGAAATTCACAGATGTTCATGCAGGTAGATACAAACAATATGTGTGTCAATGTCGTTGTACAGAAGCTGATTAACTGTGACTAGCAACTGTTTAAGCCATTTCACAGTTCCAGGCGTGCACGTGTTGTTGCATAGAGGTCTAAGGTCAACATTTATGGTCCTTCATCACTAATGTAAAGAACTCTTTGTCCAGACATCTTTGCAAAATGTCTGGATGCTTTTTACTTCTGAGGGGCCTTAACCTCTGACCCACAATCCCCTGAAGCACTAGAACTGTGATTAGATGTGTACTTTGGTGTGTAACTCATACAAGAGTTTTTACATTATGAGACAAAGAACAAGTTTATGTTTTTGATAGGTAAATGGATTGGACAGAAAGGATGCTTGAGCTGCATGGTTCCCTTTAAGAACTTTTATTCCAGCCATGTCTTGCCAGTGTGGCTTCTTCAGTGGTTGGGCTCGTATTAGCATAAGTACAATCTGTTGTTACAGTAGCTTTTATGTGCCAGGTGCAAAAAGGTCCTATGTGGCTTGATCAATCACAGCTCAGCAATTAACATCAATATGAATATGATGTTGTTGATTTAGACAAGTTTGTAAGGGCCTAAAAAAAACGGTTTGTGACATCTAAGATACAGTCAAACCTGTCTATAGCGGTCACTCAAGGGACTGGCGAAAACTGGGCAGGTGGCCGCTATGGAGAAAAGGTTGATTAATTGACCTAACGACCACGTCCAAAAGACAACCATCGGCTCAAGACGACCCATTTTTTCCCCCTTAGACTCAAGCATTAAGCAATATGTCCAGGACGACCACTAAGTCTTGTCTTCTGTGACCGCGGCCATCCCTAATCCAGACCGCAAGCGGCCAAAACGTTTACTAATCTAAGACGACCGCATCATTTTCAAATGTGTGGCGACGTCAGTTTTTGATGATAAGTTCCTGGAAATCATGGTTAAATCGGCCTGTTTTGCCGTGCGGAAAACCAAGATGGCGCAGGCGAGGTCATTAGGTCATTGGGATAGTCTACTGCAATGTGGGTGGAACCACTGCGTGTGGTGTGATTTTACTCTACAATAGTACAAAATGTAAACTTTTTTCGTCAAAGACATTCTTTAAATAAAGGAAATATATACATAAAGAAAGCTTGACTTAATAATATTCTATTTTGAAGATAATATGGGCATGTTTTTGTTTTTAACAAACCGCTCGCCCATGCGTCTAGTGAAGTGTCCCAAGTAAATAAATAATGCGTCTCTACAGGCACGCTAGAGGCTGTATTTCTCAACAAATTTCTGGCGTTTGGGCGGGTTTGGGAGTTTAAAACCTACTTCAGGAGAAAAACAAAACCATACACGATATTTTCATGGGTAACAATGCTACATGTATAATGATCCAGTAATTTTTCTGCGGTGTTGCCAATTTTGAAAGAAGGTTCCCCAATCTTGTTGCGACCATGTGCGCGGTAAGAATTTTTACCAACACTCGCCTCTAAACTTATTTTACCGTATTTGCTGACCTTTTCATGGTGTAAACAGGGGCAGTCGGTGTTGTTTACATGAAAATTGTATTTTGAAACGTCAGTAGGACGTCGGAAACTCAACCCAACACATCAATGTAGTCAATTTTGCTACGATGTACAAACGCAAGCCACGTGAAGAAATATACTTGACTTCGCGTCAAACCATGGATTTTCTAACACAGATAAAACATTCTGGTTTTCTTTATTATTATCCTATCAAGTTGAGTCCACACAAATTTGATAACTGTGTGAAAAAATGATTTTGAACCGCACGTGCAGTGACGATGCGGCTTCTACCGGCGCGCCGTGACCGTTATCGGCAGTGTTACTGTACTCGTGGGACCGAAAATCGTCTGGCCGCGACCGTGTTGGACAGGTGGCTGCTATAGCCTAATTCTTAACGCTTATGTCAATTATGGGAAAAATCCAAGGGACCGACAAAAAGTGACCACTATGGGCAGGTGGCCGCTATGCAAAGGTGACCGCTAATACAGGTTTGACTGTAGTTGTTGAAATGCATATAAATATTAACTCTAGGACAATAGACGCCTTTCCAAACTCTGACACCATCTGCTCTCGCGAGAGTACAATCTGGCGCGAGCGCGCGTGATCTGAGCACGGAGGCGGGAAGAAGCTGTAAGAACACGGGAGCGATAATAGTGTCCCCAATTGAAAGCAGTGTCTAGTCATCTTCGGTGGGGAGATGTTCTGCCAATCGGTGAAATTCGTCGATATATACGCATGCCAGAAGTCAATGACATCACCTGAAATGCTTTGTATTGTTTTCATACAGAACCAGTGACAGCTGTTGCCTTTGACCTGGGCAGCAAATACCTGGTGTCAACAGGTGACAAGCATGTTCGAGTTCTACACAACACGGTCGGATATCAGGCCCTTCTGCACGACCTACAACACAAACTCAAGACCACCCAGAGTACTGCTTACAAGGTACAGTCACTAAGACTAGTCCCTGTATACATAAAGCTAACACAAAAGTTTGGAGACTTGATTTTGGTCGATCATATCTCCATTGTTTACTTCATCAATTCCATTGAATCATCATCCTTTACAATGATACTCCACGTGTAATGATCGGGGCTGGTTATTCATATAACGGCCTGAAATTCATTTTTAGGAATAGTTGCACTGGTGCACCTAACATGATATAAGAATTCAGGTGCACAGAAAATATTTTGGGTGCTCCATGCGCAACATACATATAAGATGTCAGCAGAACCTAATTACTAACCTTATTGCCTATCTTTGAATCTGAAATTCTCTAGCTAACTACACAAAAGGTGTTTTAATAGTTTTTCTGTTACTTGAATGTCAGGAATATGACGAATACACACATTACTAGTATTATATTATAGTACCTTTAAGTAAGTAATGTTGGTTTACCCACAGTCAAAAGTTAGGAGCACAGATTTTGAGTACACAAAAGTGCATATGCACCCAGTATTTCAAGCCTAGTGTAATCATTGCAAATGAGATGTCATTTCAAAGGACACTAGACAAGCCTTCTAATGTTATGAGCGATGCTATTCATAAAAACAACAGACATACATGTATTCTAAAGAGGAAAATTTTAAGACTTTTTTTTCTTGTGACCCACTTACACATTAAGTAGTCCTGGATTGACATGATTGAGGTGTTCAAAAATGTGTTTTTCGAGAGCATTATTGTAGAGTGGAACTTCACGGTAGATAGCTTTAAACAGCGCTTGCAGCTAGAGATGTGGATATGCAAAGGTTAGAAGAGATGATTTGTTCAGTGTATTATAGCCAACTGCTGCCATTCCATGTGCCTGCAAAGCTGGACCAGGTTTGTTACGCCAAAGGGCAGTTATACCAGCCATACAGATATAGATATGGATTCACGTCAAATATTCTATGGCAAGAGATATTTTGACAGTCACTCCAACAACACTGAAGATTTTCCACTGAACCTTCTCTAGATATGCTTAGAACTTCCAGGCTTAGGAACATCTTGTTTAAACACATACAAATGTAGAGCACTGTAAAACAAGCTGTGCAAAGTCTCACCCCGCCCACCTGGGACGACTGATGACTATGAGATGATGATGAAACATTGCTCAAAAATCCTTTCTTCAAATTACATAGTATCAATTTTGTTTCACTTGCAGTCTGTAATACCTCATTCACACTTCAAGAGAGTACTGTCTGTTTGCACCTTTTACTTACATATCTTCTCTATCAAATTTTTCATTCCCATGACCACTCTTCATGCAGTTCTGCCTGTCTCATGGTCAAACATCACCAACAATTAGGGCACATGGAAAAAGCTACATTTAACAGGACCATACAGTGTGAGAAGGTGCAATAATGATACCTGTAGCAAAATGTCTTCATCTACCTGAGTGTGCTTCTTTTTTGTTTTACAGGAAAGACTAAAGGAACAGATAAAGGAGACAGAGTGAGTAAATTTGCTAATCTTTCATTGAAATTCTTTCGGGAAAAACAGCCCTATAAATCTGCACTTGTATTATGTGTCTGCAACTACATGCAAGAATTAAAATTGTCTTAATTTCTAGCTTTGACCAGCCAACATGGCAAACGGTGCTTATAATATGTCATTGGCATGTAACTGCAAACATCGTAAACCTCTGTGTGATGGTTTGGTACATCCACATAAAGAGTTTTATCATCATCACCATTGGGCAGCTGCAGAGTTTATATGTATCCATAAGTCAAAGTGTTTTTTTCAGGGATGCTCTTAAAGCCATTGTGGGAGACGAGAAAGGTGAAAAGGACAAGAAAGATAAGGAGAACAGCAAGAAGAAGGGGAAATAGTGACAGAACTGTAAACTAACCCCAATCCTGTACTTCACTAGTTGAGGTATAGCCCTGGTGCTGTTATTTACATATAGCCTTTACACTGTTTATTACAGGTTAGTTCAGCAGCAAAGCTATAGCCAACTTGTAAGGAACAGCAGCATGGCTTTACCTTAGTTTTGGAAGAATAGCACCAGGGCTGTCACCCAGCTACAAATCAGTACGAACTAGCCTACATATGTGTCTCTCCTACATTACTGATATCATCATGAGGCGAGTTGAGTTCATCATGACTGTTTATTCATCCATGATATCTGTTGATATTTAGGTCCTTTGACTGTAATAATTTGTGTTGGTAATTTATGTTCTTTTTAAAAACAATTTTGACATTAAGCCACAGCAAGTAAATTTTATGGATGACATCATTGATTTTCGCCTGATTTTGAAATATAAAAAAAAAACATTTTTTTACCCTTCGGCAATGGTCAACATACCGAAAATAGTACAATATGTTGCAAGCAACTGTCAGTTCCATTGCAAAAATGTTCTAGATGCCGTAAAAAGGCATTTGCACATGTAGGAATGGTGAAAAATTTGTACAAATGCGTTGTACAATTATTGTGTATGCAAGCTGTAATAAGACTGCTCCTCGTCACCAACTTACAGGAAGACACAGTGTAGCCCTCATACCAAACTTGTAATAGGATATAGTCGGTAATTGCTGTGCAATGATTATCAACAGCATGTAATCCGATGTGCTGTTCTTGAATGAAGTGAACTACTAACACATTCGATAACAGGTTCAGATGAAGTACCTAATGTCATGCGGTTTGAGTAGACCATTGTCTAACTGTCTGTATGTTGAAGACAGAATGAAAAGACGGGTGATTTCTGAGGCACGGCAATTCAGTCAGACAGTCAGGACAGCAAAAGCGGATCTAGAGAACTTCAGTTGAGGAAAAGTGAGCAGAGCTAGCAACATGTAGTCACCGTCAGTCTGCCTCATGACTGAGGAGACTCCCGTGCCCAGCGTACGGGAACCTTGTCTCTGTCGTCTTCATGTGGTAAAAAAAACTGGATCTAAATCTATGATTTAATGATTTTAATGTTGACATTGGTGTTAGTTAATGTTTTAATGAATATAGGGACAAAAAACTTGTTATAATCCTGTGTTTTATCCCTTCAATTCTTCTTACATGCTTTCTGGTATTCAAGTTTGAAAATATGTATGTCTTGTGGTTTTTTTGCCCGCCGTGTTTGTTTTTTTGCCCTCGCACACCAAATTTGGAGTCTGTTGAGGATGCCATCCATAGAATTTACTTGCTGTGGCCCAAACATACTTTTCACTTAAACATTGTGTTCAGATTGTGAAGGTAAAGATCCACATGAATTAAAAAGGGAAACAGTATAGCACAGTGGCAGGAAACCTCACAGGTACATTTAGAGTGCTAAAGGTTAAATCAAAGTTGGTTAAATGTATACAAGTTAATGATATAAGGAGATGGTCTCCAAACTTCTCAGCTGATTCTAGTAAATTTTGTCTACTAGCCTGTAGATTAGGAGCAGTACAATTTCTATATAAATCCTACTGCTAGCAAACCAGACATAATGATGTTAGTTAACTCAGTAAATGAGAACAAATTCATGTACATGTATGTGTCTTATTTAGCAGGTCACATTTCCTCTCTTTTACATGTATTTGAATCCTGAGCATAGTCATGAAAACCTTATTTTGTTGAGCAGAGTTTCCATTGAATAATTTATTTTTCAATACCTGTGCAAATTGTGTCTTCAATTTTACCATATTGTAATGATAATTAACAACATAGAAATGTATTAATTGATATTTTTGAGATGTAACTGAATTCTATCATTTAGACCTTACCGATTTTCTAAATGGATCATAAAGCTCAATGTTTAATGTATCAAATGCTCTGATAAAGACTTTTATAAAAGAAAGTTGTGGTTAAGGTTTGGGTAGATCACTGGTCTTTGTCCATCTTTCTGTGTAAAATTGTTTCCAACTGTTGATGGAGGGGCTTTTAAATTCTGTAGTGGAGGAGTCAAAACCTTCAGCTTGGTAACATTGAATAAAGGTCTACGTCACTCTGAAATACACATACAGCAATACTCACTACACTTGAACTGAAGGCTACAATGTAGCTTGGTTTTGGTGAGGTGAGGAAAGGGAAAAACAAACCTGGGAAGCCAGCTGTGAAAGTCAATTTGACATGTAAGCTGCATGAAAAAATACTTGGCAAGATTTTTTTCTTGTACAAACATGTAGTGCAATACTATTGAACATTCAATAACTGGTCTGGCCTGTCATTTTGAAAGAGGAAGAGGGGGTATGCACATGCATGTAGGTTGTGGGTCATGTTTATTTGTTGTAACATTCCGGACACCTCCTGATGAAAATAAAACATAATTAATCTGTTGCCATGGTAATGGACGAGACCATATTTTGTCGGGTTGATTTACGTCTTCTTTTTATCATACCGTTTGGCAAGGATTTACAACCATCCCAGATTTAACAGAATACACTGTACATACAGAGCAGATAATTCCCTGACTACCTGGATTTTGTAAGGCGTCTATAAAGTGTGAAAGACAAGCACACACGCACGGATTGTGTAGAAATATTGTTAACCCATTTTTTGTAGACAACACATGTATAAAGCGTTGATTACAGAAATTAGATGTTCATAATTATGAAGTTGTGGCTTTGTGAAAGAACCACAGAACAGAAAAAGAACCAAATACTAGAGGGGCAACATTTGCAAGCAAATACAGAATGTTAACCTTCACGTCTTGGTCTATCTTAACATTTGTACCAGGAAGGGGAAAGTGTTTTAGTTGCAGACATTGACACAGGATAAGTCCAGGACACAAGATCAGTCAATTGCAAGAAGAGACGAATGAATTATCATGATTTTCGACCTGAAGGTAAGCTTAATGAAGACAAACGAAATGGTTGCATAATTTGTAATCAATAGGGAAGATTTATATTTCAATTGTGCTAAATGACAGGAATTGCATACTCATGACAAATGTGACAAGGCTCAAGAGGAACATTTATTGATATGGGCGATAATACAAAACATGACGATTTGAATGTTGTAATACCTTGCTGGCAAATGATAGAATATCTATACTAGTGACACATGTAGGTTGGATAATGGTAAATATTATTAGACATGCATTTTGTAAATTTGAACACCATTCGCATTATCAATGAGAAATTTCTGCTTAAAGGGATACACAAGACCAGAGGAGAGTGTTATTTTCTAGCAGACCACATCTTTATGAATACAAAATCACAAAAAATTGTAAAATCATTCACAGATAAACAAATAAATGAACCATTTATAATCCAGGAATTGAGCGGTGCCCCTTCATGAAGACCCATGGGGTGTGATGCCAAGTTGAAGTTTGTCCAATGGTTGTTCGCGATATATATAGAAAACAGCACGGGGTATTCCGTATCGCCCGAGGTGTTGGGACCCCATGGTGATTTGGGCCCCCTCTACATCTGCTTGGAATCTGTGTGACCTCAAAACTACGAAGGCCCACAGCGACATAAACCCAATCCTGTGTTGAAATACATAGATACGAACATCAAGTTTAGCTAAGCGTTACGAATATCAGACAAAACAACTTGCAACCCTCCCCCACTGCTAAAACATTGTTTTAACACTGGAATATTAGGCAAATTTTAGACTACCCCAATCCTTTTCAGAAGCCATGATATTTTGGATCATTTGGGGCTCTTTACATAAAGGCTTGTTTCCGTGAAACAAAAGCACATCAATAAATCATGCCAACAAATATATTTCAAGTTTATCCGAAGCTGTAGTCCGCATATGTCTACAAGATCAAGGAGGGGGAAGGGGGTAAAGTTCCCGACAGCGGCTATGGCATTTTTGGCTACCCGTGATATTTTGGGGCCCCCTCAGTAGGGACCAATTCGAGGCTTGTTCCTCAAATGGATCTTTCCTAGAATTATGTTCCATCTATTTCAAAAGCGGTAGTGCGTATATTTACAAGTTCAATGAGGGGGAGACCAAATTTCCATGGAGCGGCCAAGGTATTTTGTGCCCCCCCTTGCCATGGTATTTTGGACCCCCCTCCGTAGTGTCCTCTGATTTCAACAAGTCTTACCTTGTATTACTCAAAATATATCAAATTTGCACCAAATGCTATCCACTGAACTACTTTCTAATTTGCTAATCCACTTTCTAAACGAGCTTTTGAAAAAAAGTCGCTACCCCACCCGAGTTGCGTTTTGCCCTCTTACTCTTACTTCTATTACTACAAAACAAACTATATCCTGGAATAGACAAATCTACATAGTCGTCTGCCCAAGTTTCCTGGACACAGACGATGACATCAGGGCGCGCATTGATTTTCGACTAATTTTGAAATAAAAACCTTGTCTCTGCGTTCTTGATGTGCTATGCAAACCGGGATCTAAATCTAGAATGCTTTTAATGTTGACATCAGTGTTAGTTACTGTTTTATTGAATACAGGGATAAAAGACTTGTAGGTTGTAATACCGTGTTTTATCACTTCAATTCTTCTTATTAATTACATGCTTTATGGTATTCAAGTTTGAAAATGTGGATGTCTTGTTTTTCTTTTGCCCGCCTTGTTTTTTTCGCCGCGCACACTAAATTTGGAGTCTGCAGAAGATATCATCCACAAAATGTACTTGCTGTGGCCTAAGCAGAGATTCTGAAAGTCTGTACACCTGTGCCTTACACAAGCCAGACACACATGAATGGTGTATAATGCTGACTTATGCTCTAAGTCAATTTTGATGTTCCTGTTGTCTGACTGCCATCATCATGGTAATTTCACAGTAATTATCATGGCTGTCCAAGTTACCCATCCCAAAACTGTCCCAGCAAAGCCTTGAACCAAATAGTGAGAATAGTCTATTGCAACAACCTGTCCGCATAGTCCAGATTCCGAGTGGTCTTCTTGGTCAATTAGTTATTAGATGGTGAAAAGTTATGTGTGCTAAGACTGGAGGCCTGAGAGCAGAGGGTTTATTTGGTGTGACTGGCTGTTGTCAGGGGAAGGAGATCAGACTTTGTCACTGTCTAACAAGCTTAATGATGATTATTTATTTATCTATTCATTTATTTCATTATGCAGCATTGAGGCTAAATTGCCAATGGATCTGGACTGAGGTGGCATAAATAGAAGAAATGCCAGACTAGTCCTACTTCAATGCAGCCAGGTCTGCTTGACATTGAAGCTGTATTACTGTAGATACATGAAGGACCCAGGTTTAAAGAAAGGCAATCTGTGCTGGAGAAACTGAAGAAATGACACCAGACACTGGTCCTTATCCATACACAGACATGTTTGCAGTGTTGTTGTTTGTAGTACAACTACAATCAAAATAGTCTTCAAGTGCAAAATACATGAAACACTAAAAGAATGGTGTTTAAAAAAGTCATACAAAAATCTAAAAAGTAAGAAGAATGCATGTATACATAACCCCCAATATATCCATCAAAATAAATAAAAGATAACAAGTTTAGAAATAATGAGCTTGAAGTGAAGGAATAATAGATAGACTTCTCACTAGAATGAACACAAAATCAGATCATTTTAATACAAACTAGATATACAAAATTGACACTGGAATTTTCGAGGACAAAAACTGAGTAGCTGGTTCAACCTTCTCCCTGCTGCCTAACCCAGTCATCATCATCATCATCGTTCATCCGGATTACTCCGGTGGGATACAGTCAATAAAGTTCTTCCAGTACAATTTAACCCAGTAAGAAATACAAATTTGGTGCGAAACGGTTACCTTAGCAGGCTAAAAGGTAAGGATACTTGGTAAAGCATGATTGGGGCAAAGTGGAGTGGGCTGTATATGTATTGTTCAATTTTTCCCATGGTTTCAAGAGAAAGAACAATGGAAGCACAACCATACCTTAACATATATGGGAATTAGCATAGAGTAGCTGACCTCACCCAAGTGCTTTCTTAACTTAACAGTATATCATTGCTATATAATCATTGCTGACATCCCCACAAATTTCCTGACCCTACATATGTACATGTATGTTTCCTTCAGAATCTATGTATTATGACTATAACTCACCTTATACATTGTAGTAGTATTTCATATCTCACCATTGTCTTGTAGTGTTCAGATCAAACAACCTTCTGACATGCTACAATTACCTGTGATTACAGCAGTACATGTACATGTATCACACATATATAGTAGAATCTACCAGGAAAATTGTCCATGTACAATGCACCACCTGTTTAATTCTACTATAGACTAAAGCTTCCTGAATTCCCATATTCTGGCTATGGCAGCAGGACTCTATTTATGGATACCGGTACTGTTGCCCGACTGCTTGCTGCCTGTTTTTTCAACATGCACAGCTTTTGTACATGGGGGCTGGAGGTTGAGACCACAGGCTCTCAGCAAACTTACCATCAAGTAGTTCTATCTACAATAACCTGCACCCCAGCTTTACCTTGGCCCTATGTTGAATACTTTGAATAATTCTTGAATAACACTGCTATGTAAACTACGCACAAAAAGTTGGAAACTTAACTTTGGTTGATCATATCTCTGTTGTTTTTTACCGATTTTGATGCATTATATATCATTATAAAGCTTGTGTGATTCCCTGTTCTATGATACCAAACTTATTGTGATTGAAAACCCACGGAACAAGTACCAGGACTAATAACGTGAGTGGGTCACGGAGAAAAAGTGCCCCAAATTCCCGTTGGTGTCATACGCGCGCTGTGACATCCTATCGGTATGGGCGCGGATGATGATTCAATATATTGTTTCCTCAGGTTCTAATGTTATTTTTAGAACACAGACCATCCAAGATTATTTCTAGCACACAGAACATCCAAGGTTATTTTTAGCACATCGAAGATCCAATTGCACCACATAAACACCTGCGTCCTGCAACGGTATCGTCATCCACAGGTGTTATTTTTTGTTATTGTTTCACAACAAACATTGGGGTATGGGGAGGCATAACCTCCAGGGGAAAGACAAGACCTGTACCAGGAACCCTCAATGCAGAAAGATATCGTGACACAATACTTGATCCGGTGGCCATCCCTTTCCTCCATAACATGGGGCCGAATGCCTTGCTGCAAGATGATAACGCCCGCCCACACCGGGCAGGGATCATCGCCGACCATCTCCAGCATGCAGGTGTAGAGAGGATGGAGTGGCCCTCTAAGAGCCCGGACCTGAACCCCATCGAACATCTATGGGATCAGCTTGGGCGAGCTGTCCGTGCAAGAGTGACCGAGAGAACAACGCTGGCTGACCTAGGACGACTGCTGGTGGAGGAATGGGACGCTATCCCACAGTATCGCATTGCGCGACTGGTGACGAGTATGAGGAGGAGGTGCCGTGCTGTAGTGAGAGCACGTGGCTGGGCCACCCGTTACTAAGACTCCTTGCTAACCTGTTACTAAGACACAGATTGTTGGTTTTGATAAAAAAGAAACTTAGCTTTCATGAATATGTCTTGTTTATTCTTGTTGATTTTTCACAATACCCTCGTACAGAAGTCAATATCAACAGAAGAATATGTACGGAATAGCATGTTTGACTATAGTAAGGTAATCTGGGCACTTTATTTCTTCGACCCACTCACTTTAGCAGGCCTTATGCTCGTTTCATGAACTCGCAATCACAATAAGTTTGGTATCATGGGAAAGGAAATCAAATAAGCTTTTAAATGATATGTAGTACATTGAAATCGGTAAAAAAATAACGGAGATATGATCGACCAAAGTTAAGTTTCCGAACTTTTTGTGCGTAGTTTATATATTCATATCACTGGTATGTAAACTTTCTGGTACACCATTACCGTACACAAAGCTGACATCATAGATGGTTGGTTAACTGAACATGTACCTATAGGAAGCAAATTTTAAGTTTTAGACAGCTGAACTCAGACTTGCTTGCTCTATGACTTATCTGTTCAGGTCAGACTGTCTTATTTTGTAATGGCTAGCTACTGCATTGTCTTTTCTGACCTGATTTGCAAAATAACTAATTTAGGTGGAGCTCTCAAACCCAAAGGGTTGACACCTATCAGCTTGGGCAGAACTGTGGGTTGGCATGAGCAACCCTTACTGGTTCAAATAGTTGTACATGTGGACAGGTAGTTCAACACTGATCAGTGCCTGGAGTTGGTACCAATCTATCTGTGGCAAAGTCAGTAGAAAACAGCCCACTGAGAAACCCATAGGACACTACTGATGGGACCATCTACCTGGAGCAACCCATGGTTTGGTACAACTCTGTTCAATGGATCTGCACAAATGGGTTGATGAGTGTATAGATTAGCCATGGTTAGATGTCAGCCGATCAGTCCAGATAGAGTTTTCTTGGTATGAATCATTATAGGCTGAGAAAATGCAGATAGCAGACCTCCCGAGAACTACTGTAGGTACTGGTATTTGAGGAGGCTGGATCTGGTCAGCAGGCTGGGCAGCAGAGCAACATCTGTACCTCTAGTCAGCATTTTCCTATAGATAGAACAAAATATCACCAATCAGTACATACATGTACATGTACACTCGTCAAAACTCATTACAACTGCTGAAAATGTACTAAGTTTACCAGTAATGCTACTTCACCTTTATCCGTGCGGCAACGTTTATCCATGTTTTTTTAAAAATGGGGTATTTAGGGATACATGCTAAATGCAACATCAATAACACCGCCAGAATTGCAAAGTTACTTTATTAACACGTGTTAGGTGCCCCAACATGCACGAGTCCTATTATGGAAAACACTGTAAATATAGATTTTCCTCATTAGCTATGCAAATCAAGTCCCAATTTGCATAATTTGCACTTCACTATGTACATCTCTGTCTAAGCTACCTGCATACTAAATATCATGGAAATCTGTTGTTCCTTTGTTCAGTTATTCTCCTTCGAAGATTTTGACAAAAACGCCCCTGCAGTTCCAGAGCAAGTGGCTAGGGGGCCCAAACCTACAACACTTCTTCCTGACCTTACATCACAACTTATCTGCCACCAAAAAATTAAGACCATAGTTCTGCTCCAGTACCAAGGTCAGATACCAGGGGGCCCAAAATCGACCTTGACCTTTGTTTTCCCAACACCTACTCACATACCTGAAATATCATTACAATCCACCCAGACGGTCTTGAGTTATACTGACTACAAACATCTGGAAACACAAAGACACACACACACACACACACACACACACCACACAGACACACCCAAAACTATATCTCCATTTTTCAAGGAGATAATAAGATGGTTAACTCAACATCTTATCTTCATATCTCCATGTTGTGATGGTTCTTTCTGACGCAACATACCCTTAAAACTATTTACCACAACTCCTACTACGACCAAATCACAGCTTCTAATTCGTGTTCCTCTATGCTGCTGATGGTGAGTTCTCACCACTGTAGTCCAACTGGCTACAAGCCATGTGTCAGCTGACATGTGTTAGGTGTATTTTCACTACCAGTAGGGCCCTTGAGAATAGCTCAGTAAAATATAACCTTCTTGGTGAAGGTAATTATATGATTATTCAAGTTTTCAGCTTGAAAAAAAACAACACTGACTGTGGCAGACAACCAACTCATCCCAGCACTCCCATTGTACAGTACATGTACCTGTTGCTTGAAAATGATTGAAAGTACTTTGCCGAGAAGGCTACATTTTCAGTTACGACAGCTGAGGGGTGGGTCTGTATGTATATCAAGAGCATAACTTGAAAAACCTTTGATGGATCTTCATGATTTTTGGTAGGTAAGTGGCAGTTATAGGAACAAAGGTCAAGGTCAAAAATGGTTCACCTGGCGTTTTCTTACAGTACTGCAGCGGACTTTTGCAACAAAACTGACGTAAATGTTGATGGATCTTCATGATTTTTTGGTAGGTGAGAAGCGGTTGTGGGAACAGGTCAAGTTCTAAAATGGTTCTCCTGGCATTTTCCATCAGTACTGCAGCAGGGGAGGAAGACGACACCTTCATGAGGTCCCCCCTGTCAGTACCAACACAGCGTCAACGCAGTTGGGAAGCTAACGTCGTCAAGGATTGCGGATTGACAACAGACGAGATACAACAGCAGATTCAAAAGGGGACGTAGCTGTGTAGATATAGCGTGGGCCCAGCTCATGCTAGTCTCTGTAGTCATGTCCAAACACTGGGACTTCCATGAAATGGGCATAGACATGTTCTGCGCCTTTGATACCATAAAACGACCAAAAATACTAGAGGTATTAAACCAGGCAGGATGCAATGAAGATGAACTGTGACTGGTAAGGCTACTGCTGTCAGGTACCAAGCTGAAGGTTCGTGTAAGGTCAACACATTCAGCAGACTTTGAAACATCCATTGGTTCGCCACAAGGAGACAATCTGTCCCCAGTGCTATTCACCTGCTATCTCGCAGCAGCACTAGAAACGGTACGGAGATCTTCTGTAAGACCAAATCCACCTCTCTCTGAACTGGACATGCCCCTAGAGATGGAGAATGCAGATGATGTGGATTTCCTAGATGAGGAAAAAGACACGCTAGAAAGACTCCTAACTTATGCGGCCAGAAACCTGAAGGACTCAAACCTTTTTGTGAATGAAGGCAAAACAGAGTTTACACATGTCTATCTGGCTGACCACTAGGAGGAGAAGAGGAATGGAGGAAAAGTACAATCTTGGGATCCCTACTCTGTAGTTCTGCCGATGTAGAAGCACGTTGCATCATGGGCAACATTGCTTTTAGATCTATCTTACTGCAAGATCTGGATCCTAGGATTCCCTTGGCAAAAAAGCTACAACAGTACAACGCTTGCTGTGTCTCTATCATGCTATATAACTGCAACAGTTGGGCAGCACCAAAGACAGTTCTAGAGAAGCTGGACAGCTGCCACCGGAAACACCTGCATGTGATTACACAGTCAGGTCTTCAATGGCCCTAAAGCATGGTAACAAATGACACGTTATACAAAATCTGCAACACAACTCCTCTCTCCGAAAAAGTCAAACAACTCAGGTGGTCGATGTTTGGACATATCCACATAATGCCACAAGACACACCTGCACAAAAAGCCCTGGAATTTTCAATATTGAGATCCAGCAGATACAAAGCACGCAAAGGAAGACACTGTGTCAATCTACTCAGCATGCTGAAGGGAGATCTGAAGCACACAGGATGAGGCCCTCCCACAACAGGAAAGAAACTCTGAGAGCTAAGGGAGCTCGCAGGATGCAAGTAAACGTGGAGGAAGATGAAGAAAGACTGAATGCAGCTGCAGGATGTTTCAACGACTGCAGATGCAGAGACCAGTGGATGATGATGATGACTGCAGCAGGCTGTGTATGTTTGTGTGTTTGTATGTAGACAACTTCAGGGCAGATACAAGAGATAGACTTGCCCATAGGCAGTAATGCTTAAAAGCACTAAAACAAGGGCTCAGAAAAGTATTCACCTTAGTTGCAAGCCCCCAAAATTCTTATGCACCAGAAAGCCACATCTGTCTACTTTAGAATCATGCAAAGAAAATAGAAAGTTGACCAGCTCGTTCTCTCGTAACAGCTGACAGACGAAAACAACCGTCAACTTTGACCTACTCCCAGCCTGGAAGAGTCCACTCGGAGCATGTAAAACCAAACCACAAAGATATCTCCTTACACAAACTAAACGACTGAAACATACAAATTTTGACCAAAATGGGAAAGCTTAGACCCTACCTGTTCCTTCTAGCCCAAAAGAATCCAAAATGGACCAAAATTTTCAAGAAAAAAAAGGGGTTTCAAAAGTTTAGTGTAAGGACCAAATTTGTGTTCGCAATTTTTGCACGCCACTGCGCAACTCAACAGTGACGTCAGCCCATTAGTTGAGAAGCTGTTGATGGTTCTGCATGATATTTAGTGGATGGGTAGAGTTTGCAGAAAGGAAGGTCAAATTTGATAATGGGCTTCCTAGCAGGTACTTAAGGTACTGCAGCGGAGCTTCAAAGTTTGAGGTAAAATTTTCTGCAGGTGTTACGGTCATGATTTTTGTATGGTAGATAGTTCATGCCACAGAAAGTAAGTTGTGTACGTTTGGGCCCACTAGTGGCTTGTTATCTCCATGAAAAATGGAGATATTGTTTTGGGTGTGTCTGTGTGTCTGTTTGTTTGTTTGTCTGTTTGTCTGTTTGTGTTTCCGGACTACTGTAGTCAGCATAACTCAAGAACCTCTTGATGGATTGCAATGATATTTGGTATGTGGGCAGGTGTTGTGAAGCCGAAATTCAAGGTCGATTTTTGGCCCCCTGGTATGTGACCTTGGTACTGCAGCAGAAATTCCATTTTTGTATCTCTTGACCTGGACGTGCTATGGTATTAATTTTTTGGTGGCAGATAGCTTGTGGTGTAATGAAGACGTGGTGTGGGTTTGTGCCCCCTAGCAGCTTGCTCTGGAACTGCAGGGGCGTTATCATGAAAATCTTCTAAGGAGAATAACTGAACAAAGGAACAACGGATTTCCATGATATTTAGCATACAGGTAGCTTAGACAGAGATGTACACAATGAAGTGCAAATCATGTTAATTAGGACTTAATTTGCATAGCTAATGAGGAAAATCTATATTTGCAGTGTTTTCCATCATAAGACTCAAATACATGTAACGTATGTAGTTTATGGAAAGTGGATCATCGACAGATACCAATTACGCAAATAATTTCCTAATTTGCATAATTAATGCAAAAAACCATATCTCATCTAATTGGAAAATTATAGGACTGTCAATATGATACTTAGTATGCAGGTAGCTTGGACAGAGATATACATAATGAAGTGCCAATTAAACTAATTGTGACTTAATTTGCATAGCTAATGAGGAAAATCTATATTTGCAGAATTTTCCATTATCAGACTCAAATACATGTAACATATGTCGTTTCTGGAAAGTGGAGCATCAACAGATACCAATTATGCAAATGAATCCCTAATTTGCATAATTAATGCAAAAAAAACATAATTCAGCTAATTGGAAAAATATAGGACTGTCAATATTGCAACATGTGTAAGTTAGATAAAGGTGTTTATGCCGAAGCATATATTATGCAAATGTGTAAGTCATTTGCATGAATAGAATTGTTCATGGAGATATGAGGTCGTGGAACTCTTGTTTGGAACTGCAGTGGGTGTTTTTGTTTTGACCTTCGGACAGGAATAATTTGAGAAGGGGTCGACAGATAAAGCCATTCATGTGATTTTGCTATACTGGAAAATTTTTGAATGGCTTCATAGTAATGTAGTGAGTAAAAATTCCTGAATGTGAGGTGTTGTTCATTTTTTTGGGATGCAAATGACTTGCATATTTACATAATCTATGCATAGTGATGTACAGCTTTAACTAACTTACACTTCATGAGGTATGTAATTCCCACCAAGTATGGCACTTTTGCATTAATTATGCAAACCAGGGTTTTATTTGCATAATTGTATCTGTTAATTTCATCAGTGGAAAAATGTAATCATTTCGGCAAAAGGCAGTTTTGTTGCTGCTTTCCGATGTACTTCTCGGTATTGTCTGTTGTCCCTTTATTCTTGGGTAGAAACCGCAGCATTGTAAATTTGGAACCGAAAATTATCAATTTCTAAAACACTTTTTTGATCGAAGCTGCTGGAAAAAAAAAAGAGTTTTCCTGGGGTAAAGGCAATATATGCTGAAAAAGCGTAGTACTTCCTGTCTTTGAAAAATGAAAATAAAAAAGGCATGTGATAATGTTTTCGCAATCTACGATAATGCAAATTCATTGAAAATGCATAAAAAACGCTGCTATTTGGGACATCAGGTGAAAAAAACACTGTTGCAGCAGAGTAATGAAAAAAAGAGGCGAAACAACTTTACCACGCCCAGAAATACTACAACTCACAGGCTTTTCAGGAGATTAAAAAAATCTATGCATAGCTATAACGATCACCAAGCAATAGAGGGCAAAAATCAGGGTGACGACCATGAACTTCCGGCAGGTTATCGCACCGTAATCCAAACCCCGGTCAGATTCAAACTCATATCTGGAAGTGACAGGAACCTTAGAGTATGTCCTTTTATTAAAAATAAAGGAATAATGTCATTTCCTCGTTATGCAAATTAAGTTCTAATGTACATAATTTGCATCTTATTGTGTACATCTCTGCCTAACAGCTATTCCAAGATCAGGGTGCACCAGTGTGTTGCAGTTGGGTTGATTTTCAAGTTTCAAATTTTTGCACTTTAAGTCGGAAAATTATACTACAAGTGATACTACTGTAGAATTCACTTAATTGCACAACGGATGAACGCACACTCCATTTAACTGCACCGAATCCCCAAATCCCAAACCGGTTCCCATTCACTCCATTGTTAGCGACTTCACATTTTTGCACGGCACATCATCACCAATGCCGGATAACTGCACCAAATTTGTTCAAACATCGTCGACAAGTTAACTAAAAAAGTGCGCTAAAGTAAAAACTGGCAAACGCGGTACAAATGAGCCGATTACTGCCTGTGTAGAGGCAAAATACCGCCAATATGTCTAAAATTGTTTTGAGTAACAAAAGAAGGTGGTCTCCATTGACAATCATGTTAATAGCGATCGTATAGGAAGTCCCGGGCGGGTCACGGGGCGTGTCGTCACCATAAAGAGACGTACGCCTGCCAAAGGCGGCATTACTCTTCGGCTGACAGCATCATGTACTCAATAAAAATTGATCTCTACCTGTACACTATCTTATTACCGTGAATGCATTTAAGTTTGCGGGGATTTGATTTCGCATTAAGGATGATATGGGGTTTTAGGTTCGCGGCAGCGCTATATATTCACATACTGCTACTGTGACAATAATAAAAGACCGGCGTCTTAAGTACATCTGGTCGCAGTTCTCTGATTTAGTTGGAAACCACACAGCAACTCGGTAAGGGCTACAGAGGCATAGACGGACATAGCAGTTGCTTTCGGCGGTGTGGTGCTGACGTGATCATCTGTCACATTCTTTTATGGCAGAGCTGAATCCGCATCCTAGAAACTTCCTACATTCACCTGAAAGATATATACGCAGGTTCCAGGAGATGTTTTATTGCAATGTGTCAAATAATGCATTTTTGACAATGTGTAATGTGTATATTCAACGTTTGTCTTTTTCATGAATGACAGAAGTACATGTACATACTGTACATAAAAGGTGTACTTTATAGAGTACACCTGTTTGTTGAAAATTATTTAAAAATAATTTTCAACAAACAGGTGCATCTACATGTACTGTACAATGGGAGTACCGAATTGAGTTGGATGTCTGCCATAGAGTGTTTCTTTGCTATTTCAAGCTGAAACTTCAATAATCATATTATTATCTCCATGAAAAATGGAGATATTGTTTTTGGCGTGTCTGTGTGTGTGTGTGTTTGTGTTTCCGGACTCTTGTAGTCAGCATAACTCAAGAACCTCTTGATGGATTACAATGATATTTATTATGTGGGCGGGTGTTGTGAAGCCGAAGGTCAGGGTCGATTTTGGGCCCCCTTGTATGTGACCTTGGTACTGCAGCAGAACTTCAATTTTTGTATCTTTTGACCTGGACGTGCTGTGGTCTTGATTTTTAGGTGGCAGATAGCTTGTGATGTAATTAAGAAGTGGTGTAGGTTTGGGCCCCCTAGCAGCTTGCTCTGGAACTGCAGGGGCGTTATTGTGAAAATATTCTAAGGAGAATAACTGAACAAAGGAACAACGGATTTCCATGATATTTAGTATGCTGGTAGCTTAGACAGAGATATACACAATGAAGTGCAAATTATGCTAATTGGGACTTAATTTGCATAGATAATGAGGGAAATCTATATTTGCTGTGTTTTCCATTATAAGACTCAAATACATGTAACATATGTACTTTATGGAAAGTGGAGCATCAACAGATACCAATTATGTAAATAAATATCTGATTTGCATAATTAATGCAAAACACCGAAATTCATCAAATTTGAAAATTATAGGACTGTCAATATTGCAACATGTTTAAGTAAGATAAAGGTGTTTATGATAAAGCATATATTATGTAAATGTGTAAGTCATTTGCATGAATAGACTTGTTCATGGAGATATGAGGTCGCGGAACTCTTGTTCTTTATGTTTTGCCAAATTTCTATTTTTATTTCTATTCGCCCTGTTGGTCCATATTTTTTCTGAAAAAAATCCGAGAACCAACAAATTAAATTGGTGTGGCCTGATCTTGCAAATAGCTGAAAGCTACCTGCATACTGAATAATATGGAAATCTGTTGTTCCTATGGTCAGCTGTCACTCAAGAAATATTTGAACAAAATTATCCTGCCTGGGGGGCTAAACCTACACCACTTATTCCAAACATCAACATCTATCTGCCACGAAGAAATCAAGACCACAGTATGTCCAGGACCAAAGACACAAAAACTGCAAGTCCTGCACTACAAAAAAAGACATTCTTGTTTTTACTTGTTTTTTCTTTGTTGAAGAAAAATTATCTTCCAGAAAGAAAATTATTCTGTGTGCAAGAATAAGAACGAATAAGGAAATGTCAGTGAGGACGTAACAAATATAAACTTTTTCTTAGAATATTTTTCTCTGACCAAGTTGTTTTTTCTCACACATATCGACCAGAAACCTCGAAATAAATTTTCTTGTTGTTATGATTCTTCTATGGCACAGAATGCTTCAGTGCCAAGGTTGGCCATCGGGTGGCCAAAAATCAACCTGGAATATCGGGTTCATAACACTTACCCGCACACCAAATATCCTCGCAATCCATCCAGAGGTTCTTAAAATATAAAGTAAAATTTATACCTCCATTTTTCATGGAGGCAATAATACATAACGGAACATTTAAAAATGGCATGAGAAAATAAAAGGATACAGCAAATTGTGGAAGAGAGCAATAGTAGGATACAGAACAGGAACATCAGGGTATGGTAGAGGAATAGAATATGACTTTGGTCGCACCAAAAACAACAAGAAGAAGGTATGAGTACCTGATGTGTATCCTGTCTCTTGACATCACAATTCAGAATGTCCTGGTTTAGTTTTCAACACAGAGACAAGAGGAGAATGCAACTGTCATCTTACAGGCAACAATAGCAGAAGTCAGCAAACACAACATTGAAATCAAAAGCATACAGTGCAACAACAGTAGTCAAAGTAGAGCATTTGGAGCTTGTCAAATTCAATGGTATAGGTTGGAAGCTTCATGCTGGCTAAGGCATAGAACACTACATGCCGGCACCCCAAGCAGATTTTTTTTAACAGTGCAAAAGGCAAGCGTAGCAAAATTTGAAAAAGAGACTTGCAAAAAAGAGACATCTTACTGTATTTGGTGTATCAATCAGATCCTGAAAATAGATTGCCCCCTTGAATCAAGTTTTACTCCTCCATCTCTGACTATTATTCCCTCTATTCCCAGCATCTTCGTTCCTCACCTCTTCCTCCCATCCTTCGCTCACCCCAGCCAGCTGGTAGTGTTTCTTACGAAGATCAGACAGTTTCTGTCGCTCCTTGGTGAGAGAGCTCTCCAGCTCCAGCACATGGACCTGGGAGTCCATCTCCAGGCGTTTGATGGTAGTGAGCGACATTGCTGAGAAGTCCATGGTGTCTGACAGGAACAATGCAGTCATGTAAACATTTGCTCACAGAAAACACCTTCTTTTCTCTTTGAAACCTTATTCATAATACAAACATGGCAGACTGGAGAGTCTGAATTGTGTACGTATCTACAAATCAGCTCACATTAAAATCATTCTCGTTATATACATAATTAGAGGCATATTGATTGTGCGATTTAAAAACTCTAGAACATTTTATATACAACACAGAAAACGATGCAAGGACAGCCAATATTGTAAACATCCATGTCAGTATTTTGTTGTTCAATACAATGCAGTAGAGAAGGCATGGGCACGTTAGCGAGAACAGTCACTTGTTCAGCAGAGTTACAAGGTACGGAATTGGAGAATTTTTTAATTTCACTCCTGAAGTGGAAGAGTTGTGTCCTGTTCCTGTAACTTCTGGTTCTGTATGAACAGCTTTTTCTGATAGTCTTAGTAGCAATGTGTGTAACTTATAAAGAATGATTTTCAGTGAATTTTCAATGCAACAAAACAACAGTCTGAATGTTGAATGTACAATCAGATATTGTACTCTTACTGCCAGGATAATGCTACATGATTGTACAAGACAGTTTTCCCATCATGCTGAAAAGCTGACAAGAGTTGAAGAGAAGGAATTATAAGCCTTACATTGATGAAGGTTAGACATCCAGGTAATAAGATACGCCAAAAATAGTTACTCAGGCAACTGGATAAAATTTTTAAACAGTCAGACGTTAACATATCTATTCAAAGTTTTGGTATAAAACCCAATTCTACCAGATCTTTCTTAAGTCATTGACGAAAGATAGCGGATGCTGTCTAAAACGCCTGACTGTTTCAAAATTTAATCCAGTTGCCTGAGTAACTATTTTTTAATCATAAGCCTTGTTACAAATACATGTGTATCATCATGTTAGCTTATTAGTGTGCCAAATCACAGGAAAAACAATTGCAGCAGGGCAGAATCCTGTTGTTTTATTTTTATTAACAACACATTCCCAACTAAAACGAGAAATTCTACATACAATGTATGTAGAGTACATACACCTATGTGTAGTCTACACACACCTATATGTAGATTACACACACCTATGTGTAGACTGCATAGGCTACATACACCTATATGTAGTCTACACATAGGTGTATGTACTCTACACACGACGTATGTACACTACACACGACGTATGTATACTACACACACCTATATGTAGTCTGTATTCTATGTTCATAGACTACATACACCTATATGTACATTACGTATGATGTGTGTAGACTACATACACCTATGTGTAGATAGGAATTCGACGTGTGCAGACTGCATGCACTTATTTGCATTCTCCATACAGATTAATGCAATTATTGATGTAATTTCTATGGACGTAGACTACTGTATATACATGTATTACATCACCAAGTACTTTAAATTGCCATTTAATAATAATTACTATGTTGAAGACAATGGAACACAGAACCCTGTTAACCTGGGCCAGATTTGCCAGACATGGAAAGTTGAACATTTGATTACAGTTTCTGACGAGTGACTCAATCGCTTAAGAACTCCCCACAGGCCACATGTCACCCTGATGTGTTCCCGCCCTTCCTTTCAACAGTAACTGTTTGTTTTCCTGGAGCACAATAATCCAGCAGACATTGCTGGTCACACCTTCCCTCCAGGTGGTGTGAAATATCCCACCCATACCAATAGGTCTGTAGGACATAGAATCTTAGACCACATAGTGAGTAGACATCTGTGTCTGATTACTGATCAATAAAGGCAGGAGCCCACATGCTCCTACATGCAGTCTTGACTAGGAAACCAGAGTGTGCGCATCTATACTTTCCTACACTGGTGGACAGCGGTGTGTTGCCGCTTTCGAGCGGCCGAACCTGCGCTAAGACGCCATCCTAAAGCCTTGGCCCGCTACCATGCCTCCTGTATCGCCCGGTGATGAGACCATCGGCTCCCCGAGAGACCGTCGCCCGTGCTGCGTTGCCCGACTGCCACGTCGACCGCCGACCCCAGCCTGCCGCCTTGCCTAGCCGTTCGTTTAGATGTAGTCTGCCCGCCTACCGCCGCATCGCACCGCCAACAGACCCAGCTGGACCGTCCAACATGCCCGCGTGCTGTCCTCTAACCCATCCGGCCAGCCAACCACGCCTGCCATGTCCCAGCCATCTCTGCCTGCCGTCGCTGAAGCCAGAGCCGCCGGCCGCCACGTGTGCAGACCACGCTGCCGTCTCCCTGCCCCACCATGCCGCCTGTCAAGGGCTGTTTATGGCTTCTTCACTCCTAATCAAGAGTCTATATCACTAGCAACAGTCAGATGACAAACAAAGAAAGGTAAAGGAAGCTTGACACAATTTTTTATTAATCAAACAAGAAAACAAGACAATAAAATACATGAAGATACCCTCTTCTGTTTCTCACATGCTCATTGTAGTACTGTATAGGCTCCTGGGAGAAGGTTGTGACAGCATGAGAAGCTGTGAACGTAAAATTTGGCCCAGCCAGTCAACAGTGTTGATTACATGTACGTCTTTTTTCAACCGATGACAAGTAACCCTACCAAACTGCTACATTGACCTAGAAAAGCACTTGGTAATGACGTATATCATGTTCAAGTTGAGTTCCTTTGTTGTCTGTCATGTACCTTGTTTGCAATAGATGTCTTTTACCATGCTACGTTATTCTAGAAACGAAGGTCCTAATCCCAATCTGGGGCAAGGTGGAGGTCCAGGCAAAACTTGGAAAATGTCACGGAAATAAGGACATTTTCCAGGGGATCGTACTACAGCTAGGCCAATATACAAAAGCCATTGTCGTTCACGCCTTCTTTCAATCATAGCATGTCAATTGTGTTCCCTTCCACGGCTACAGAACATTGTCCAAAGATACAAAAATTGGTGTATTCCCGCCATTTTGTAGTTGTTGTATAGAGGCCATGCCTAATCTTTGACCTCAACATATAACCTATAACGAGAAACGCAGCGTGCTTCCATCGTACTCGGGTGACGGTGTACTTTAATCCACTTGGCGAAAAGCAGTATGAACGCAAAAATCAATTGTGATCGAATCGATTCAATCGGGATTATACTTACTTTTTGAGTGTGAACGAGGTCTTAATTTTCTGTTCTGCAACATTGTTGACAACCTGATAAAGATTTTGTAAATTTGACATTTTTGTCTGTCAGAACACCAGTGTCAGAAGGAAAGACATTGATTGGAGCCTTCAAGTTGGTAATGTGTAATATATCATGAGTTGGGTGATGGGCTAGGTCTTTAGGAGTGAGGGGACAGATGATAATTCTACAGATTTAAATACATTTAGGTGGAAGAAACGACTACTACTACTAGACTCTTTCTCATTGCATTGTAGTTTTTGGAACTTCATGTGATAAATAGCTCACGATTGAGTAGTTTTAACTGGATTGCTATAATTCAAATGCAAGTTCACTTACAGCTAGATGTGCAATAGTTAATTGTGACAGCCTTGGTCATCCTGAGTTACATACCAGGCTGCTGCAGCTGTTGCCACAGGAAGGGCAGTTATACTATCATACAGAACTGATACAGATTCTGCATGATGATTGTGACTGCATTGATTAAACAGTGTAATGTTTGGGCATGTGAAAGGAATACGGATTTGTCCAAACATTATCTTAGTTTCAAATCTGAAAGACACTCTGCCCTGTGGTTGAATTCTGCAAGTCTAACTGGAAGGAAGAAGCACCACCAGGAGGCTGCATGTGCATGTATGACAAATTTCATTTGTCTCAATTATATGCTAGATTACAGTGTGTACCTTGCTAATCCTTTGGAGGCCCTCTCACCCCAGTTTGTTATGATAAGGCAATCCCACCAGGCCCTCTCATGAGGCCCTCTGGACTGGCTGACAGGAGATACTAGTGGCCACATGTAGACCAGTTACACATGCTGTTAGAGGACACTTTTTTAATTGGATAAGGTCAGGCATGACAGGTCAGGAGTCAGTATAGAAATCTAGCATCCATGTCATTTATCTACAAGAACTAGCATACTAACATTTTATATGTATTGTAGTTGATCAAAGACTTCTCATGAAACCGCAGATTACTGGACAGGTCCAGGACTTGGGACATTTGTGATGTACTACTGACAGCATGACTATGTATATATTTATATATATGTACATAATTTTTATATATTTGCACAGTAAACTGTTAACAAGTTTCTTTCAAAGCATAGAAAACATCTTGAATGTAGATAGGGTATGTAGAGAGAACTGATCCATTGGCAGTCATCTATTTTTTAAATCTTATGCCATGATTAAAGATTTAATGTAAGAAAAGAAGGGTAGAAAACTATATCGAAAAATAAATGTATCATGGGAGGGCTTGAACCTTCATCCTATCACCCCAACCTGCTCCTGCCACTTGTTTTTTTTTCATTACAATTTGTACATGTGCATCATTTGATCTGCCTAAAACAGTCACCATGTTTTCAAAGTAATTCTGAGGGACTGAAAACAACAGTACTGATTCTAGCCTGAGAGTGAGATAACATCTGGTTGACCTTTTGGTCACCTTTCCCTTGCCAGGGACATTCTGGACCAAGTGGCTTATCCCTTGTGGGTAACGTTACATGTAATGTACAGATGGTGCCCAGATATCAGAAATCAGAGTGGAGAACTAAGGAGTTACTTAAAGTTTGTATTTTTTAGGTTAGGTTGTAACAGTGGGGATCAGGATCAACCTCCACTAAACTGACCAGTATAACCAGCCTTTTAGCCTAATGGCTGGGCCACACCAATGTATTTTCTTGGTTAACGGATCAAAAAAAGTTGTTCAAAAAATGCTAGATTGGAAAAACAACATGAAAACAGAATCTCAGAGGAATGTTTTTCTTTGGTGCAAACAGTTTCAGGGTGTGAACAGGGTCTGAGGTGCAAGTTTTTACCCCAGCCTTCTGTTTTCATGATTTTTTTTGGCAAAATGTTTTTTTTTACATAAAAATCCGTTAACCGATGAATTAAATTGCTGTGGCCTTAGAGCCTTAAATTCCAGGAGCAGCGTACTTGCCCCTTTAGTTTGGGTTTTTACAAGGTCTTAATTCCCTATACCCTTTCAAGCCAAGCTGTATTTGTGCATCAGCAAGCAATGATAAGTCTTACTAGGAACATTTTGGATTGACTTTTCATTGTTTCTTTGCTACCTTCCGAGTGCTACATGTATAACAGTGGGGGTTCAAGCGCCTCCAACTGACCAGTCTAACTGGTCGTGACCTTTTAGCCTGATGGTTAAGGCGTGCGTGTCTGTGATCTGGGCTGCCAGTTTCGGTGTGGGTTCGAATCTCGGTTGGGATCACTTGTTTCTACTCACTCCTTTGATTTGTTTCACATGTACATGTATGTAGCCAGTTGAAAAGTAGAATGACCATTGACCAATCTTACACAGTAACTGGCATGTTGACACAAAGTTCTCTTTCTCTCACTACACAGGTAAAAGGAGGGCGGGATTCCATCAATTTGATTTTCAGCTTTTTTCACAAGCCAAATTCTGCCTTTCATCTAGAAACATCCCTCTCCTTGGCCATAGCTTGCCCAGACAAACTGAAAGCGCATTAAATATCTCTCTAAGTCTATTGTATTCCTGTGACCTATACTTAGGGTTAGAGTAGGCTTGATAGTGGGTGCAGTGTGAGTGTATTGTCAACTTTGGGAATCAAACAGAACTAGAATGGCAACATTTTCGGGAAAATGCAGAATATTCCCCTCCCATTACCTACACCTCAAATATGACATCCTTAGCATTGACTGTAAGGATATGACGAAGTTTCTGCATAAATTATGCAAAGGAGATCGGCATTAGCATAATTTATGGCCAGGTGTGTTCGGCCTTTCCTAAAGGTACCTACATCTCAAATATGACATCCGTAGCTTTTATGGTTAGGGATATGCATAAATTATGCATAATGCAATCATTAGCATAATTTATGGCCAGGTTTTCTGACCTTTCCTAAAGGTACCTGCATCTCATCCGTAGCCTTTACAGTAAGGGAAAAACAAGTTTATGCATAAATTATGCAAATGAGGTCCGCATTAGCATAATTTATGTACAGGTGTGTTCACCTCTCCTAAAGGTACCTACATCTGAAATATGCCATCCGTAGTCTTTACGGTAAGGGATATACATACATTATGCAAATGAGGTCCGCATTAGCATAATTTATGTACAGGTGTGTTCACCTCTCTTTAAGGTACCTACATCTGAAATATGCCATCCGTAGTCTTTACGGTAAGGGATATACATACATTATGCAAATGAGGTCCTCATTAGCATAATTTATGTCCAAGTGTGTTCACCTTTCCTAAATACAGTATATGCCAATTATTTGTATACCTTTTTTCTGTATATTTCGTTTTTCTGTATAGAATTCCAAAACACCAAACCATTTACCATTCACTCAGTTGTAAAAACAATGCATATCTGTATAGCCCATAATCGTAAAGTTCGGGGTATCGTATAGAATCTTGTCCGATTTTATCGTAAAATGACCCACAACTATAGGCTAAATTTCGGATTTGCATTGTAGTTTCGGGAGTGGGTACGCCGTCTACCGTTCAACAATCACACTCTTTTGTTACTTGCTATTGTCATGCTTGCAAACAATCGATATCGGTGCCTTTGACATACGGTGATCTCATTAAAAACCTGTTTTTCAAGACTCAAGCAACGAAAGTGAACAAAAATACGAAAAGAAAAACACGACTTTTGTCTGAGCATTTGAGCCTCTACGCTGTACTTTACCGCGATTTACCGGTATTTGTGGCCGTATTCGACGGAGAACCCATTCCTTAGACTCTTTCCCCGTGAAAATTCTGCTTATGTAGCGTAGATGAATCGTAATTTACGTCGCGATCTCAGAAAAAATAAAGCGACGAGGGCCGGGTGACGCTGGGCGGCCATCTTTGTTTACTCATTGATATGCATTTTTGTACACGCTGATTGGTTCACGTCATAAAACCTGTGCTCTGATTGGTTGACTGTAAGATTGCACGTGATCAACATGCGGCGGGAGTTTTTATTTGGCAGGAGTTTCCCACGAAGTTCGGGCTTATCTGAACAAAATAGATCGCGAATTTAATCCAATATGGTGACGTTAAGATCGACGAAAAGGTCGGATTGTACTTTGATTACAATTTTGCAAAATAAAGTTGCGATATCGTTAGTGTGTTTGTGTGTCTTGCTCAAAATCCTACTCACCCCCCCTCCCCTCCTTCAGGACGTCAATATCGCTAGTTCGGACAGTCGTATAGTTCGGGGAGTCGTATAATTTGCGCTGACAAATGGGCTATACAGATATGCGGAATCTACTGTATACCTACATCTCAAATATGACCTCTGTAGCTTTTACGGTAAGGGAAATACAAGTTTCTGCATAAATTATGCAAATGAGGTCCTCATTAGCATAATTCATGGCCAGGTGTGTTTACCTTTCCTAAATTTATCTACTTCTCAAATATGGCATCTGCAGCTTTTACTGTAAACGCAATACAATTTTTTGCATAAATTATGCAAATGAGGTCCTCATTAGCATAATTTATGTCCAGCTGTGTTCACCTTTCCTACAGATACCTACATCTCAAATATGACATCTGTAGCTTTTACGGTAAGGGAAATACAAGTTTCTGAATAAATTATGCAAATGAGGTCCTCATTAGCATAATTCATGGTCAGGTGTGTTTACCTTTCCTAAATTTATCTACATCTCAAATATGACATCTGCAGCTTTTACTGTAAACGCAATACAAGTTTTTGCATAAATTATGCAAATGATGCCCTCATTAGCATAATTTATTGTCAGGTGTATTCACCTTTCCTACACCTACATCTCAAATATAACATCCGTACATTGTAACATAAGGTACATATCACTTGCTGCAATACTATTAGTAGAGCTACCACCGCACATCTACTTGGTTTTTGGCAGAAGAAAGAAGAAGAAGAAGAAGAAGAAGAAGAACAGGCAAGCAAAAACAGTATATCCCCCTTCCCACTGGAAGGGGAATATAACTGAAGGGAAATGGGAAGGTTCACCGTTGCTAGAGAATTAACCGAGGAGGGGGAGGAAGAGTTATGCACACAGCAGATGTTCTCACAATCAGTAGCAGACTGAAAACTTTGTTAGATAAGTTTGTTGAAGGCCTATAAGGTGGATGCCAGGGCTGCTACTCCTCTGACATTTATATGAGATACATGTACATGTAGAAGAAAAAAGTGTGGACATAGCAATACTCAAATTAGGCCCTGTTCATTATTCAAAATGTAAAATGGTTCGCCCCGTTTATGATTCAAAAAGTAAAAAAGCTCAAACTGTTTCGGCAAAATATATCAAAATATCTGTGAACATGAATGCTCCGAAACCGTTTCGTTCCGTTTTATTGACCACCAACTCGAGTTCTAACTGGTCATCTAAGGAAACCCCCGGAGTCCTGATATTCTGGGAAATCAGGAGATCCAGAGGAAACTTGATGGTGTATATCAGAACCAGAAGGTGTACGAAGACATTTCAAAGGCCATGAGGGAACGTAGCTTCAACAACCATTCAGTGCCAACAGAAGACAACTATCATACAACTCTTGGTTAGCACAGAAAAGTGAAAGTTTTAAGCTGTCGATTGGATGTTTTGGCCACGTTTTTGAATCATAAAATCTTGTTACAGTCACCAATTCGAGGCAGCGCAGGATCACAACAGACTTAACACAAAATGTAAACTGTTTCAGATTGGATTTTAGCCAAAACAAATAAAACCGTTTTGATTTTTTATCATTAACGGGGCCTTAGTGTTATGAGTCCTTTTGCATACAAACCCTGCACTAAGTTTCCCTCAAATATGGAAAAGGATCTAGCGCTATCCTCTATGAATCAGCTTTATTTTTTGTAAAAGTATTTAGGATGGAAATTGTCTGGAAAAGACAGGAAAGCTTTACTCACACAACAAGAGTACAGCAATTTTTTGTAGGGTCAACTCGGAGTAGACAAATCGTAAAAAAAAGTGCAATATCTGCAAAACATACTAATTTAAACTTTTGAAAAAAATACTGAGCTTGAATCAACCCCTCACATCTGTTTGGAGATTACCAGGGGCTCTCTGTGAAACTGCCTTTTCCAGAAACTTGCTCTCAAGCTAGGGCTACCATCTGGTGGGCAGTGACAGCTACAGTTCAAGCATGACCAATCAGAAACAGCCAAATGCCTCAGACCTCAGTACATGCCTGGCAGCATGTATATGATGGCATATGCTTTATAGTAATAGCTTAAACGGTACAGAAATCTTTCTATAGTGCAATTTCTTCTGACATGGCTAAATTTTGCAAATTGGACATTAAAAAAAAGGATCATCATTCTGATGTTTTCAATATGACTGGATCACAGGGGATTCCAATGGAAGGCCATGCAGAAAGAAGATACTGCTTGACCCCTTGCCCCTGGCACAGACTGGTAGTGTACATGTATGTGCAAGTTCCCTTGAGGTTTGTGGAAAGAGCCAGCACACACTGGACACATACCAGCCTGTATGTGGATGCACCTCTGAATGCTTTTGAGTTGTAAAGAACCCTTTTACCTTTATAAAGCATTTAAAACTCATTGGATAAAATGATTTTTGCTGAACAATTAATCTAAATGTTAAGATGACTGAATGGGGAGTCACTTAAAATGAGACTAATACACAAATACTCATGTACAAATCAAGCTAGAAAGATTGGAAATGGTAAACAACAGTCGTAGTGAGTGTGAAATGTTAAAGTTAAAGACATTGGGACTTGGAGATACAATTGAGGCATAAACTTAATATAATGAATGAAGATGCCAATGGATAGTTTTTCTCACCCTATTTCTAAGGCAGTATTGTGTAGTAAGTCAGCAGAACATCACAACTGTCCCAAGTCCTGTTCACAGTTTCATGGAAAGTCTATGACCAACTGCACATGTAAGAGGTTATAGAGAAATGATGTGGATGCTGAGAAATCTCAGGCCACTGCAGTCCTGATTAGTCCTGCTGTTTGGAATCCTTTACTCAGATGTAGTGTAAATAGTGGCACATGTGGGCCTCCTTGTCACAGGCTCATTAGTCATGCCTCCTTATCTTTAGATAAATAGAGGTGGTTTACTGACTGAAACAACAGTTGCAGCTACTGGTACCACTAGTCAGTTGACACTAAATGATTTATCCCATGCGCATGCCTCAGCATGATAGCTATAATAGCCAACTGATAGCTAAAAATGTTGTCCTTACAATCAAATCTTTCCCCTCTTCTATTTGATTGATGGTACAATGTACTGTGAATGATGAAACTCCATGCTTCAATTTTTTGGCAAACCTCATTGTTTCAGAAAGTGCGAGGCCCCCTCTTATCTTGTACATTGTACTGGCCATGACTGAACTGCAACCATTCAATAGGTACAGGCTATGCCTGGACAGAGGTATGTAGAGAAAGAAAGAACATAAAAAAGAGGACAGAGGGAAGAGTAGAGATCACCCGGTGGTTCTAAAGCATCATGTTAGTATTTCCACGAACCGACGTGCACCACCTTCCAACCTGGTCATGCGTCGCTTCAGCAGGGGGCATGACGGTTCCTCTGTGTAAAGAGAAACTGACTTGGTGGTAGTAATAGGGTCAAATGCTAATAACATGCTAATAACTTGCCCGCAGTAGCAATAGAAACATGTTTTTCCTCATTCTGAATCATTTGTGCCATTGTTATTGAATGTCGTTGCATGCTGCAAGTGCAATGGCCTGCCACCAGTGACTGTTTCTTTGGTGTTCTATACCGGGTGAGGACAAATGCCGGGGTCAAACCTGGGCATTGCCTGTCCCTGTATATTTGCCTCATCCCCCTTCTTTGTTGGACATGTACGCTGCGTCTCCTAAGCAGGAAAAACGCGGGTAGCAAGATTTGAATATATGAAACAAGCGGCTCTTCTCCTGTTATTTCAACTGTAAATGGCTACTGTAATATCCTGCTACTGTAATATCCTGCGCCAATGGTGGCCTGCTGCGGTTCTGCCCGTGTATCTAAAACTCTAAAGACATCCGTCGCATGACAGTATACCGTCACCAGCTTAAAGCAGGCCTTTTAAACATGGCAAAGTCTAAATTTGAAATTTGTTCCTCGATCAGTCTTTGAGCCAGACATGAGTCTAAGTGGGTGTTTATCTAGTCTCTACCAGACTAACTACGCCAGGGTTTCACTTGAAATGTGATCTTACGGACTGACTCTACTGGCTGATTATTCCTTTTTCTGCCCAATTCTACAATTCATGCGCCCGTAAGAGGGCCTGGTGGAGACTAATGTTTATCTATCATAAGGCCACAACAATTTTGTTTTTTGCTTCTCTGACAACAGAGAAACACAGGTGATGGGAAGAAAAATAATGAAATTAGAAATTCTTTTTAAAAATACGGGGTCAAGCTACAGGCTTACATAACATAAAGAACAAGACAGAATTATTCAGTTTTCAGCTTTTCATGGCACATTTGCTGCAATGTGAATCCCTTCCTATATTTCTAGTACTACAATAATTTTTGATGTTCACTACTGACTTTGCCAATATAATTACTCCCTTTTCTTTAGTAAAAAGAAAAAAGGATTGAAATACACTTTCTTGCATAATGACTGAAAAATTACAAAGAAGTATTGTTGATCCAATCTAAACATACTTTTTATGATGCGGTCACAAAAGTCATGCATTTATCATTGACATAGTGGTAAAATCTGTCTTTGCAAAAAAAAGTCAGTATCATTTAATTGATCAAAAAACTGTCCTAAAGTGCATGCAGTCCCTGTGGAGGTGTGGACCCTGTGCAGGTCTGGGTGGACATACATTGTTTATGTCTGGATAGACAAATGAGATAGGAATTCTTGTTATATTCCCCTTCCAGTGGGAAGGGGGATATACTGTTTTTGCTTGCCTGTTCTTCTTCTTCTTCTTCTTCTTTCTTCTTCTGCCAAAAACCAAGTAGATGTGCGGTGGTAGCTCTACTAATGGTATTGCAGCAAGTTATATGTACCTTATGTTACAATGTACGGATGTTATATTTGAGATGTAGGTACCTATAGGAAAGGTGAATACACCTGACAATAAATTATGCTAATGAGGGCATCATTTGCATAATTTATGCAAAAACTTGTATTGCGTTTACAGTAAAAGCTGCAGATGTCATATTTGAGATGTAGATAAATGTAGGAAAGGTAAACACACCTGACCATGAATTATGCTAATGATGACCTCATTTGCATAATTTATGCAGAAACTTGTATTTCCCTTACCGTAAAAGCTACAGATGTCATATTTGAGATGTAGGTATATTTAGGAAAGGTGAACACGCCTGGACATAAATTATGCTAATGAGGACCTCATTTGCATAATGTATGTATATCCCTTACCGTAAAGACTATGGATGGCATATTTCAGATGTAGTTTGTCTCTAGTCGTGCTGACACCATAATATTTCAACTTGAAACTACCGTCCGCCGCACGCACAATGACGGTGCTGTCGGACAGGTGTGAACATTAATTCGGGAGAGAAGATTCGTCTTGAACATCTTACCACTAATTACATTCTATACAGCAGCTATTCGTTCCATCCTTGGCTTGAGGAGAGTGCTACGGATATAGACGTGTCGAAGTAAAAAAATACATGAAAAAACTGCCGTACCGCACACATCAGGCCTACGGGAACAACCCGTGTGTTGAGTCGGTAGCTATAGAACGTCAAAGTCCACATCCACCGTCATGGCAACGTGTACATTATTCATGGAAAGTTAGCCGGATGCCGTAGCATTGATAATACTACTATGTCCATATATTCCTTGTTGTGTTAGGAGCAAACTTTGAGGAAAATATCGTCCTCAGTCCACAATCACACGCAACATTTAGACAAAAAACTGTTCCTCACAAACCTTTGTCGTCTGCTTGACAACAGGATTCTGGGTAATGATATGGCGGCGGGAAAACACACGTGCCGTAGGTTGTAGCAACAAAGAGGGGTTTTGATGATTGATCACACTTAGAGTCCAATTGCAGGTCAGCAATTTTAAGAAAATAAGTTGTCTTGTAAATGATTGTGTTTAGCAGGAAGCGAATGTGACATTTGTCTTATAAACCAGCCGACAACGATGTAGTGTGATTCCCCCACGAAGCCCTCAGACTGTTCCAATAAGGGACGGAGAGTTTTTGTCCTCGTCGCCTTCTAATGCATACTTATCAAAGCTTTTCAGACAGTGTTCTGAATACGTTAGTCTGTCAAGTTTGCATTTCTACCGGTATTACTGATGTTGCATCTAGCACATATCCCTAAATACACCGTTTTTGAAAAATCCCGAATTTAAGTACCCCACAAATTTATGTTACCCAACGTTATAGTCAACGTCCATAGAAATTACATATTGCATTAATCTGTATGGAGAATGCAAATACAGTCAAACCTGTATTAGCGGTCACCTTTGCATAGCGGCCACCTGCCCATAGTGGTCACTTTTTGTCGGTCCCTTGGATTTTTCCCATTGACATAAGCATTAAGAATTAGGCTATAACGGCCACCTGTCCAACGCAGTCGCGGCCAGACAATTTTCAGTCCCGCGAGTACAGTAACACTGTCGGTAACGGTCACGGCGCGCCGATAGAAGCCGCATCGCCACCGCACGCCGGGTTCAAAATCTTCATTTTTTCACGCAGTTATCAAATTTATGTGGATTCAACTGGATAGGATGATAATAAAGAAAACCAGAATGTTTTATCTTTGCTAGAAAATCCATGGTTTGACGCGAAGTCAGTATAATTTTCTTCACATGGCTTGCGTTTGTACATCGTAGCAAAATTGACCATTTCTGTGCATTTCGACTGGACAAATATTACGGCAGCTTTTTGGAAAATACAACTCGCACATGTAGCTGATGCAGTAAGTTCGGGAAATGTTTGAATGCCGGCCCAATATCCGTTTTCCCCGGTGCTCAAAGTCAAAACGTGTTTCGCGCAATTTTCAAAATGGCGCTGATAGTCAGCAGCATCAAGGAGGTTGGCAGCACAAAGGTCAACGGTAGACACCACTATTTCGGAGGTATAAAGCGCTAAATTTATTTTGCTGCAAAGTATCACTGAGGATAATTACTTTACCAAAAGCTTTACAAGAATATTAATAACATTAATATGATGTAAAATTTGGGCTATTGCAATTTTCTGAAAAGAATAAAGCCATCAAAAGATCGATCTTCTTCTGAGTACCCTATTAGCATAATGGTAGAAGCTGATAATGACAAGCGGCAAGTGAAACAACAAAAGACTAAGGAAAACTATCGCCACGATTTTATGTTTCAAAACGGTCGAAAACGAACAGTAAGTGGCAACTGAGCAACATATATTTTGTTCTTAACTGACTAGGTGGCAACAACAATCGACTTTCTAAAATGTGACTTACCTATGCAATGTTTACATGTGTACTGTACGGTGAATAAATGTATCTCAGTGGGTACTGAAAATATGTGTCACTCGTGGTCATCATTAATCAACATTTTCTCCATAGCGGCCACCTGTCCTTAGCGGCCAGTTTTGGCCAGTCCCTTGAGTGACCGCTATAGACAGGTTTGACTGTAAGTGCATGCAGTCTGCACACGTCAAATTCCTATCTACACATAGGTGTATGTAGTCTACACACATCATACGTAATGTACATATAGGTGTATGTAGTCTATGAATATAGAATACAGACTACATATAGGTGTGTGTAGTATACATACGTCGTGTGTAGTGTACATACGTCGTGTGTAGAGTACATACACTTATGTGTAGACTACATATAGGTGTATGTAGTCTACGCAGTCTACACATAGGCGTGTGTAATCTACACATAGGTGTGTGTAGACTACATATATGTGTATGTAGTCTACACACATCGTATGTAGAATTTCTCGTTTTAGTTGGGAATGTGTTTAACATTTTATTTTATAGGAATCAGACAATTAAATGAATCAATTGTTAAAAGCTGCAAAGGTGTCATCTGCAGCTTTGATATTTTCCAAAAAGTTTTTAGAAATAGCAGTTACATTTCTGACAACTTACAATACTGCAAGTCACTTGTAACTTGAAACTTGTATTTCAAGCTGTGTTTAAAATGAAGAGCAACTACAAAAGAGAATGAAGTCTTCATTACAACATGCACATACCACTCTCCTCAATCTGAGCCTGTCCAGACTTAGTAGTTGCCACGACGTTTGCTGTGGCATTGGCCACACCCTTGGAAGCCACCCGCAGCTCCTTCAGTGTTGCACTGTTTTTCTCAGCCTTGACCTGCAAAATAGTATCAGAACAGGTCAAGTCAAACCTGGCGCAAGCAACCACTCAAGGGTCGGAGTAAAAATGGTTGCTGAGGACAGGTGGTTGCTCTCGACAAGTTGGCTGGTTGAAAAAACATACATTTGAACGAAATACACCTTAGTTCCCAGAAAACATATCTACAAGAGATGCCCATAGTTTTTAATCTCCATGCTGTTATGTAAACATTACTGGTATTGTTGTGAAGAATACTGTGTGTATCAGAATTGTTTCTGATTCTGGTGTTAAAACTAAAATGGCTGATAGTGCCAGAGCTTGCAGAAATCATGTTGAAGATGCTGCTGCTGGCTTGGATGCTGCTGTCAATCAATTTGGTTGTTGAGGGGAGGGTTAATGCCACTTTGGGACTGCAAAAAAGTGGTTGCTGGTTGGGGAAGACGGTTGCTTGGGAGAAGGTCTTAAGGTACGGTAGTGTCTAAGGGCGGCTGAGGAATTTTGGGATGTTTTTGAAAAAACCCTTTCTTACATGTAAGCTTTATAAACCTTCCTCAACCTTAATTTTTTTTCAGGTAGTACCTTATAGCAAGGTGATAATTTATGCAAATTAATATGATGTTATGATTACGTCATCAAGATTTATAAGGCCACGCCCCTTTTTTTAGAAAAAACGCTCTCCTTGGCTTATGCTTCAATGTTTATCAATATAACTTTGCAGGAATGTACATGATAGTAATACTTAAAGAATGACGCGTGCCTAAGCGAATATTTTGAAATATAGATTTTTGGCGAATTTTTTTTATTTGATAACAAACAAAAAAAGAGATAATCGGTATAAAACAGCCTATAACATTTAAGTGCCCTACGCAATCAAACCAGCATATAATCAACCAACCCACTTACAATACAAAATGTGGGTCACTTCATTTTCCACTGCCTTCAACAAAGAAGTCAAACCCAACCATAGTCAACCATTATAGTTAACATTTCACGGTAGACTAGTTAACTATAATTTCAATTTCCATGTATCTCCATGTACTTGATTTTGATTTTATTCTATTTATTTATTTATTTGCACATATTAAAATCAGTTTGTAGTACATAATAGAACAGAACAAAAAAATATACGTGCTGGGGGAAGAAAAAAAGCCATGATGGCTTGTACATCTAACTTAACAAAAAAATAAGTCTAACAATTCATAACATGATTATAGTAGTAAGTGATAGCAATATGACAACAAATCAGACAATGATAATAAGAGCAAAATGCTAACAAAATAATAATTGATTGCATACATGTTTGTCTGCAATTATCTTTGGGCATGAACTTGCAATAAAGTCATTATCATAAAAAGGCCCTGCACAGTAGAAACAGTGCAGGATACATGTACCAGTGTTCTCGCCAGCGCCCGTCCTCCCGTCATTTGACGGGTTTTTGTCGCGCATGACGGACAAAATTTTTGCCCAACCCGTCATTTCTAATGGACAAAAATCGGTGTGTAAAGATATCTAGACAGAGTTTAGAATTTTGCAAAAACTCCAGAGGATCACCGGAAGTTCGCGACGAGGGCGATCTAGATCATTTCTAATGCCCGCCGGCGACAACCCCAGCCACACAGAAAGAGCGCCGTGGTGGATATTTGGTGGCCGCCGAAAACTCGGCGTCATGCGCCGCCCTCCCCACAGTTTTGGCTGGTCGCATTGGGCTGACGTTTATTTCTGTTTTGTCCCTCTCGGTTCACCGTCAGTTATTGTTATCAAAGAAGCCTAAAAATTCAGAAATATTCCTATAGCTATCAGGCTTTCTGTAATCTGTAAAACATTATTAAAGTTTTAAGCCGCGGCGGCTGAGTTGCATGTGCTTTCTACTCGTAAGAAATGGTAAACAGGCGTCAGATATTCTATTCCACCAATCACAGTGCGTCGTCTCCGTCGCGTCAAGAAATACCGACCAATGACATGCGAGTCTCGCTACTCGCATGATTTCAGCTAAGCGTGAATTTGCGAGATGTTAAGGGAATGGCGGGGATCGCAAGGATCGCACGATGAAGCGGCTGTTGGAAGGCTTGAATCGACAACCTTTGAAGACATTCAGTGCAGTTACCGGAGAAATTAATCGTGGAAAACATGGGAGAAAAAAAATGGACGTCTTTATGGCGTTCTTTCTCAAAGTAGGGTGTCAAATTCCTCATTATGTTCAATAATTGCAGGGAGCATACGGGACAAGTGTTGAAAAATTTTATTTTTGCCGACTTATTCTGTGTGTATTTTTGGTAGGACGTAGATACGTAATAAAGTTTTGTTGTGCTTGATTTTCTTTTCTTTGCCGATTGTATACAACATAGAAATGTAGCTTGTGTGTGAACATTCGATCTTACCGCGATGACGGCACGCCTCCCCCCAAAATTAAGCCTGAAACCCTTGTGTAATTTTTCACCGAAAGAGATGTCATTAAACTAAGCTTATGCTACCAAGAAATTTGCCCCTCAGAATGCAGGAAATAGCGTTTCAGAGGGTCTAGATTCCAAAATTTTCCGGGGGAGGATTCTATTCCACCAATCGTACGATAATCCTCCCCCGGACCCCCCTATCATGGTCACGCCTCCGGCGCGACGCCTCGCGCCTTCGGCGATCGATATGTTCTTCCCTCCAGCAAAATTTAAATGACGGGTAAAAATTTCAGGCTGGCGAGAACACTGACATGTACAAATGTATGGCAAGGTCCAGTACTCTGCAGCCATACCTTGGATGCTGCCACCAATTGGGCAGAGCTTGCGGCTATCTCATGAGAACAAACGACCAGCTCCTCAAACTTCCCTGTTCCCTGGATGACTTTGTCTGCTGCATCCCTGTGGAACCATAAAAACAACGATTGAAAGGGAATTGCCATGCTATAAAGTACATTATATAAGGATTGTTGGTGCATGAATGGAGGGACTCAATAGTACATGCACAAGGACATAAACATTTGGAATCAAGTGCACATGCACATAACGTACAAGGACATATTTTTTCAGCGCATTGTGTGGCCTGTACGTATGGTCAACAAGATACACTGGTACATGTAATCATATTTATGTCATACCTGAGCCTGATACGGGTGTTCCGAACTGTGTAATAACTATCAGTATCACATGAGGTTCTAGAGTTGTATCACACAGGCTTCCATAGAATATTTAGAATGTATTTCGAGCACGCCGTTTACGCTGCTGTCGAAAATTCAAAAACCGGATTCGGAGGTTGGAATCAATGTTGTTACAGTACCGTATTTCTTCTAATAAAGGACGCACCCTAAATAAAGTGCGCACCCCCGATTTGGGCTTCACCGCAACCCCAATCACGCCAGCTGAGATACTTCACAGAAAAACCTTAATAAAGTGCGCACCCCCGATCTTCTTCTTCTTCTTCTTCTTCTTGTTGATGCTCACAGTCAAATTTGCTCCAAGATGTGACCACGCCCCGGTATTTGGCACGCTATGAAGTCCTAGTGTCTTTCTTAATCGTTCCATTTTCAAGGAATTTTCGGGAAAACATTACCATTATTTGGGGTCAACACTTAGCCCTCTACTCCGCTCAAATTTTGAGTAAAAAGTTTTAAAGTTTAAACGTCACGCTGAGAACCTCGCGCCAGGATATCTGACAAACTTCCTTGATATTGAAGGACCAGACGACGATCCGCTTGATTTCTACCGGGCTAGTCAAAGACAAACGTGTAAAACGCATTTTGAGATAAAATAAAAGTTCGTCTCTCGGCATTTATGCCGCAAAATACAGCGTTGCATTGACAAATCATTTCATTTCGCCGATCGCCCGCCGCCATTGTTTAAAAAATCTGCTGCCCCAAGATGCATTTCGCGTGTTACGTAATCCTTATCACGTGTTCGCATTACGCGTCTCTGATTGGTTACTGCTGCAGCTAAAGGCGGGAATTTTGCAGACGAAGTGCATCATGGGGCAGCAGAATCGCGGTCGAAGTTTTTTCTTTGTCTGAAATGTTACACTTGAAAACGCAATAAAAACGCGGTTTTATCGACTACATAGCAACATTATGGTGAAGAAAATGCAAAACCAAAAGATGTTTTCGGGAAAGCATACATTCATTTGCGGATTGATGGTGGCTTTTGCGTAATTTTAGCGATCAATGAACCCGGAAGTGTGCCGAGAGCGGCGTGGGTTTTCGCGTTTTATCCGTCAAAACAAAAACAAAACTCCCGCTGAAGCGAACTCTGGAACATTTCAGATTCTAGCTATTACGGTTTTGATAGATAATATCTACAGATACGCACGATGTGCCCATATTTGCAGCCGTGTGGGTGGTTAGGAAATTATTGACGTCGCAAGCGGCGTAGTACAAGCGGCGTGGGGTACGAAATTATGGCCGGCCCGACACACTGAAATAGTCGCGCGGTTGAAAACACCCAGCGTTATTTGGTGTCTCATAATTTGATATCTAATATCGCTAAATCAATTATTTTTATATCTAGAATACCTTTTCAAAAATATACGTATGATGTAGCATCGTTATCTTGTAAACATAAGAACATGAATAAGAACAGAACATGCATAAATTATCGTTGCGTGTCGGCGAAGTGGCGGGGCTAGCCTGCTGGGGTAATAATCGGTGACTTCCTGACTTACGTCGCGACTTTTCTCGAGAGAAAACCTAAATAAAGTGCGCACCCCGACTTTGGCTTTGACCTGAAGCCTCATCTTGAAGGTTGAAATGTCAAAAAAGTGCGTCCTTTATTAGAAGAAATACGGTATTTTGTTCGAGGACACAAAACTCCCTCAACTTCTGGCGCATTCCTCATTGAAATGTGTGTTTTCTCCGGTGGGTATGACATAAACAAAATACAACACGGTGTATTCCGCATCACCCTCGGTCCCAGCCCTCCCATGGGTCGGATTGCCCTCCTGCCTACGGCCGTCGGGCGATCCTACCCGCGGTCGGGCTTGTACCTCGGGTGATACGGAATACCCTGTATTGTACTCTATATTTATGTCATGCCTGGGCCTGATACGGGTGTTCCGGACCGTGTGATAACTGTCCGGATCACATAGATAGAGTTCGGGAGTGTTATCACACAGGCTTCCATAGAATATTTCGAATGCATTTCGAGCGCGTCCGTTGCGCTGCCGTCGGGATTTCGAATACCGGATTCGGACGTTAGAATCAATGTTGCTACAGTTTCTTGTTCGAGGACACAAAACTCCCTCAACTTCTGGCACATTCCGCATTGAAATGTGTGTTTTCTCGGGTGGGTGTGACCAAGGTATGACATAAATAAAATACAACACGTTGTATTCCGCATCACCCTCAGTCCCAGCCCTCCCGCAGGTCGGGCTGGTACCTCGGGTGATACGGAATACTCCGTGTTGTATTCTATATGTACGTGATGGGTGACAAATACAAGACCAGAAGTACTCTATAACACATGGTTTACAGGGAGCTAGGATAAGAGCAAACAGTTTGATACTGACGTGAGCACAGTTGCACCCCAGCCGACAGTCTTGGCTGCGGAGACAAGTCCCTCTGTCCAGCGAGGGTTTCGGTTGTAAAACTCCTGGGCTGTAGCTGTACCCTGTAGGGATGGTAGATAACATGTCAAACTCCTGGGCAGTAGCTGTACCCTGTAGGGATGGTAGATAACATGTCAAACTCCTGGGCTGTAGCTGTACCCTGTAGGGATGGTAGATAACATGTCAAACTCCTGGGCTGTAGTTGTACCCTGTAGGGATGGTAGGTAACACGTCAAACTCCTGGGCTGTAGCTGGCCTGCACCCTGCAGTTTCCTTTGATAGAATAATGCTAAGGAGCCATTTATATACGGCTATTCCAAGATAAGGGTGCGCCAATGGCATCCTGCATTGTTATAGCATTCTTACTTGACAGTAGCGTCCGTAAACTGCATATACATGTACATTTGTACTGTGCAATACTAAAAGTCTGTCAAATAGCATAACTTTAAAACCGCACAGTATCCAAAAATGAAAATAAAAAAACATGGTATTACAGACTACTTGTAGTAAAAAATGTCTGTACTGAGAGTTGAAAATTTGAAACTTGAGAAGTGCAACACCCTGATCTTGGAATATCTGATACATTAACACATTTGAATGTGAGATAGAGAAGAGAACGACAAATTATCAAAACCTATGATATATTTGTGACAACAGTGGAATTCAAGGTGATGACAAGACTAGCAGGTGGATTTTCTGTGGCCAGTGTGTCAAGCACTCACATTCAGGAACTGAAGTGTCATGTTGTTAGCTTAGCTGAATAATACTGTGTACGTTTAGACTAATCCATCATGCATTTACATGTGATGTACATGTAGTACGTCCAGCCACTATCCACCTATGTGTACAAAATCACATGTATATACATTGTGTTAGCCTGACTGTTGAGTACACAACAGTGCCATTCTCTGGACAACTGTGCACAGCCAATGTTGTGCTATCTACTGTGACTATACTGTACTGTGCACTTAGTACCTCCATCATCTGTCCCAGGCTGTCCAACAACCTTCTCTGATGGGTGCAGATTTATGAAAGATGTAAAAAGCTCCAGTTAGTTGCTTCTTGTTGTTGTGAGTATCCCCAGCTCTTACCACTGCCACTCCCAACTAGCACACATCAACTTTACATCATGCAATGGTAATCTGCTTCATTTTTAGAATATCAATCCATTTTAGTAACTCAATCATTCAATATTTCAACATTGTTGAAGAAATGCATGAATGTTAAATTACTCAATGTAAGATTTTGGCAGCAAAACTGTTAATATTCTGGATAACAAAATCTTCACGTTATTGCCACGTTACGCCTTGCACCTTCTAGCATAGCCTCCTCCACAGACTTCCTGGAACGGCGGCGTATATATTTGGGGGAGGGGGGGGGGTGGTGACACAATTTCTTACGGGGCCAAGGTTCTCTAATACCGGCAAGGGACTTTCGCCGCCGAGGGAGTTATGTCGCCGTGGGAAAGGCGGTCATCGTGGAGGGAAAGGCGGTCGTTCCTCGGCGACATAACATTTACATTGTTACACGGTCACCTTGCATTACTACATTTGTAATCACATTCCCTAGATTTCCAAAAAGTACATAACAGCCTTCACCATGGTCCCCTTTTTCGGTGGTACCAATAAATACACAACAGCTGAATGTAAACAAACTGCCAGCAATTCTACACTTTTCTGATACAACGACATCAACAAATTTATTCCCTAGATATTGTTAAGTTGGGCAATGCCAATTTAGGGTTAATTCCACTTCCTGTGAAAAAAAATAACCGGAAAATTGGTTTAATCATGAATTGAGCACCCTGTTGCTAAGGCACATCAGCACTTTCACCATCCATCATCTGAACTTTTGTTCTATTCAGAAGTAAGAGTTTTATAATACAGTGCTAAACTTTGTTCCAACACTAAAAGTATTCACGGATCAAATTTTCGACGACCACTGTCGCCTTCTTCAGGATCAATAATGACCAATCACTGCCAAACGTAAACATGCGAGAGTGTCAATAAAGTCACGTGTCTGCAACTCTCGCAAGTTTACGTTCAGCAGTGATTGGTCATTTTTAATCCTGAAGATGGCACAGTGGTCGTCGAAAATTTGATCCGCGAATACCTTCAAGTTAGCGTTGGAAGAAAGTTTAGCACTGTATTATGATTACTACCAACACAGATGAGCTTCCATGATAAGAATTAAGAGTTATCCACTCACCCTGCCCTCAGCCACTATGTCATTTTGCAGGTCCTTAGACTTAATGATCAGCAGCTTGATGGCTTTCATCAGCTCGGTGCACGAGTCCAGGATCCTACAAGTTACAAATACATCGGATTCCGTGAAAAGTTTAATCAGGTTAGTAAGTCACTGAATAAAAAGACTCTTTTTTACACAACCAAGAGATTCATTCCACTGACGTTTCGGTGACCATCTGTCACCTTCTTCAGATGTGTACACTTGGGACCGCATAGTGATGTTACCCCTGTGATTGTACATATTATGTAAATATTTTGCGTTTGGGAATACATCTCATTATCATGTATAAGCAGCAACACCTGTGCTGCATTGCTATGTGAACCAGGCAGAATTGCCTTGAAGAAGGTGACAGATGGTCACCGAAACATCAGTGGAATAAATCTCTTGGTTGTGTAAAAAAGAGTAATTTTATTCAGTTACAAATACATCTCAACAAAATTAGGCTGCAGAACCAGATATTCCTTTGCCAAGTCAGAAATTTATCACACAATGCAAGTTTCTAAGATTTTTGTGTAGAGGGTTGCATCCATATACATGTAGTCCTGTTTGAGGAGAAATTGTATGCAATGCATGCCATGGGACTCTGATGCAATATTGACCAAGAATCCATCAGATACCGTGATGATTTTTAAAACTATGATATACAACTCCTACCTGATAAAGTGATAATACAAATTTGCAACTAAAGTCACAATCATGCCAATAAGGTTTAATGTCTAATTTCCAGATGACACTGTTCTTGAGAGTTGACTTCGTCACAGATTATTGATTGATATTAACACTTTTATCATCCAGAATCTCGTGCATGCGCACTATGTTCTGGATATATGCTATCAAACTCTGAATGTCAGTACTACTCACTGGGTAGAGGTGACCTTTACTAAAACCTGGTGGGGGGAGAGATGGTTGCTAGGCAACAGAACAGAAAGAAACAGGACAGGAAACACAACAAGTTATGGCCAAATATTCAGCAAACTATAGACAAAAGTACAACCCTCAAATATTCTTCATGTACATAGTAGAGATTGGGATGCAGGGCAATCACAGTTTGTCCTAGGACAGATTGGAATTGGAGTCAATCCTGGAACAGATCAGGATCTGTCATAGGACAATCTGCAGTTCTATCTGTCCTGGGACAAGCATGTAGCGAAAGGAAGATATGAAGTTTCTGCATAAATTATGTAAATGAGGTCCTCATTAGCATAATGCACATTCTGTTGTATTCACCTTCCTTAACCTATCTACACCTTCAATATGACATCCGTAGCATCTACTGTAAGGGTAATTGAAGTTCCTGCATAAATCATGCAAATTAGGTCCTCATTAGCACAATGCATATTCCATTGTATTCACCTTTTCTCAACCTACCTACACCTCCAATATGACATCTGTAGCATTTACTGTAAGGAAAATTTTCTGCATTACCAGCAATAGAGCTACCACCCTATATCTACTTGGCTTTGACAGAAGAATAAATTGAAGAAAGAAGAACACGCCAGCAAAAACAATATATTCCCCCCATACCCTATACAGGATATTGGGAGGGAAATATAAAAAGCCATACAGTGGAGCAAAAAAGGAACAAAGGCCTCCACCAGGGCTGTCTCCAGGACCCGTCCCTCCGTCCCAGGACGGAAATTTCCTTGTTGGGACGGAAGAAAATGTCACCCTGTCCGTCCCAAAAATGGGAACTACATAACATAAAATTGATGAAAATACATTTTTCTAGGCTTAAAATTACAGATCAATCAATGAAAATTAAAACATTTGATCTCAAACAATGAGTGGGACGGAAAAATGTAAAGCTGGAGACAGCCCTGGCATCCACCTCACTTCTTTGCCTCACACAAGTCATTAACAGGACCTACTTCTCATTAACCTCCAGTCGGACCCCTGAGCTACCCTGTCGTGACTTGTTCAGCATCTCCTCAATCTTGGCCGCAGCCTTGTCCACTGCTTCAGATGTCTCCGACATTTCCATCTCCACCAACTCACCCAGCTCACTCTTAATGTCAGCAATCTTAGGGATCAGTTCCTAACAAATTATACACAAGTTCATCATAAAGGAATAACCAGAACAGTAACTGTTATGTTTCAAAGCACAGCAATGTCATAGACAAAAAGGACACAAACCCCCATGAAGTAATTGTGGTGTTTGTGGTGTGGGCTAAAGTGTTTGATCCCCTCTTGGACTACCTACATACCAAATTTCATACAAATCCATCAAAAGGGTCTTGACTTATAAGTTATAGGTTTGAAGACGTAGACCCAGACAAGAACTAATTAAAAGTCTTTTCTTAGCATAGAACTTCAAGGCTATTGCAGCATTAATTTTCATTAAATCATATAGATGAGGCCTTGATTTGCATGGTTTATATCTAATGTAATGATAATCAACTTTACTTAACTTCCAAATGCCACAAGAATGAAATTACCATCATTTACCACTACAGAATTCTAGTGTTCTGTTATCAATTGTGCAAATTAGATCCTCCTTTGCATAATCAATATCAAAATTCATCTCAGTTACATTTGTCACATGTCCTATCATGAAATGCAGTGTACTTGAGCACAAAACTGTTAAATGTGCACAAGTTAAGGTGATACAGAGTTCTCACCAGGATTTTTCACAGCGTAGCTATAGAGGGCATGGCAAGCGTGGCAAAGCTGTATGGCGAGCGCTGCAGACGCGAGTATTGTAGAGGGGTCTGGGAGTGTCCTCCCCATAAAAATCTAAAGGGCTAAATTTTGTGAAACAAATCAAAAGTTTTTTTACCTTTGTTAGCCAATGTTAGGCCACACCATTTTGATTTGTTGTTTTTTGGACTTTTTCAGAAAAATATGGAGCAAAAAAAAATTGCAATAAGGCCACACCATTTCAATTTCTTGGTTAACAGAATTTGTAAAAAATTATTGGAAAATTAACATGAAAAAAGAATCTCAGTGGAAAGTTTGTACTTTGGTGCACACAGTTTCAGGGAGTGAACAGGGTCAGGTGCAAGTTTTCACCCCAGCCTTCTGTTTTAATGTTTTTTTTGTGCTAAAATTAAAAAAAAACAAGAGTCCGTAGGACACAATTCTCTGTGAAGTATTTATGGTACATTGTGGGTGTTTGTTATAATTAATTTCCTTTGCTAGTGACCTGCTAGCTGTAAGATAAATGCATGAAATGGATCTTGGTGTAAGGTGTGAAACCACAGACCCCGATTCACTTCTAGGAATTACTATCCCGGTTTATTTTGTTGTATTTGGTGATTAATTGTCTAGGGATGGGCCATTATACTGGATGATTCTTAATGATGGCCCCAGACTTTATATAATATGATGGTGCACTATTTCTCAATTAGAACTGCTAGTCCTATCATCATGTGATACTTTACTTTACGGACCCTGCACTACCCTGTGGGGACTTCTATATTTCATTGTTAAACATAAACATTAAAACATTCACCAGTGAACACCCAGGGCTCTTTGTTTTCATTTTGTTCTATGTATAGGACTGAATTAGACAATTATATGGACAACCTCTTGTTGTACTGTAGGAAAACGCCAGGTGAACCATTTTCGAACTTGACCTCCATTTCCACAACTGCTACACACCTATCAATGAAGATACGTCCAAAGCTTCTCAAGTTATGCCCCTGACATACATATATGGACCCACACCATAGCTAGCGTAATTTAAAACATAAAAATACATATTCACCAAATACCAGCTTGGCAAAGCCCTACACAGGAACTTCTGAGAACGTACGCACACATCACACGCAACCTAGCAGACAGTTTGCCAACTTACATACCTATGCAGCAACGGAATCGTGAGCTGTATGTGAAGCCATGTGTGAAAAGTGCACTTTTAATTAGTGGTAATTAAATAATTAAGACTATTGACCCACTCAAAGTGCATTTCTGCACAGTCCAATTAGTGTTTATAGCAAGTAAAGAAAGGGTGTTTATTCATCTTTTTCTTTCAATACAGGTGAGGTCAACCTGCTGAAAAGTTTGTTTTTATAGCATGGCACAGATAGGACCTAGAAATCCCGGGAAAAGTCACAAATTAAGATATAGATGGCCCCCTTTGAAGAGTAATTATCAATGAACCATTAAGCCTACAACTAAGATCTTTCAGAAATCACAAATATGTAGTACATTCTCTTTACACAATTCATTGCAGGCATGCCTGGTCTGTATCTATCAAACTATATATGGCCTCTGTCGGTCAGTATTGACCATGGTAAAATCCTAATTCACTACAGCCCTACAGCATTGACTATGGCTAAACAGCCCTATACGAGAATGGCAGTCTCTGCCACACAAATCACTTCTGTAAGCTGACACAGTTCTGTTGCAAAGCTCTTCAGACTATTTGCAATTAAAAAGGCTAATTCGTAACATTTCTCAAAGGTCAAAGGTCACCGGACCCCTCGGTGAACCCACCTGGAAGTGACTTCTGTGGGCCGCGGGCTCTTTTCTTGCCCTGATGCCCTGGTTCCTCTCAATCTGCAACGTCTATCAGAACGTAGACTGACCCTGTGCTAGGACTTTGCTCGTGTGATTACCAAGTCAGGATGATATGCACCCTGGCTTTCCCCAGCTCTCAACCAGCAAACCATACATCCAACTTAGGCACACCCGACACTATTAACTGCCAACTGGGACTAAGTGGTACTTAACTAGCCCTGTCCCATCCATGCTGAACATTTTAAATGCTTTGTAACTTATTAGACTGAACTGTGCCCTAATTTGAATTCTACTTGTTTTGTTTTGAGCTTTTCTGTAAAATTTGTCTTTTTCCGTCTGTTATTCAATGAAAAAATTTTGGTTATATTAATTCGTATGTTTTTATTAATGCTTTTTAGAATTCTGTATGACCAAGTGTGATTCTTTATAACAATGTATGACGATGTTGATGTAAATAGTACAAAGCTGTACAATTTAGACCTTCGGGCTACGAACAGTTTTTATCCACCTTGTGTGGAAATAAAAAACAGTCTACTACAGTAACTACTACTACTACTACTCCCGTCAGGAGGTCATCCTCCTTCCTGGAGTAAAAATCCATTAACCAAGAAATTAAATTGGTGTGGCCTAAGGCTGGGGTGGAAACAGGTGCTTGCATAACATAAAGAATAATATATGGATATCTTTATTGCACAACAATTGTACAAGGTACAAAGTATGGCATTCACTGGTACATAGATAATATATAATATTCAAGTTTCTAGCTTGCAAAAAAAAAACTTTTAAAAGACTCTATGTTAGACAAGCAACTCATCCTGGTACTCCCATTGTAAAGTAGATGCACCTGTTGGTTGAAGATTATCTAAATTACAGTAACCATTTTATTTAATAAGTACTTCTGCCATTCATGAAAAAACATATTAAATGTTGAACATAAAAACATTGGCAGACAAAAGCTGAATAAAGGAATTCCGGACATTTTGCTATACTGGAAAATTGTTGAATGGCTTTGTAGTAATGTAGCGAGAAAAAATTTCCTGAATGCGACGTGTTGTGTATTTTTTTTTTTTTTTGTATTCAGAAAAATTATGAGCAGGCGATTCCAAGAACCAACCAACAAATTAAATTGGTCTGGCCTTACAAAACAATAGAAAATGCCCAAATTACAGCGTTGGGGATCCAAATCACAGCGTAGGGGCCCCTACGCTCAACTGCGCTGGCGAGAACCCTGTGATAGACACATACCTGAGCACATGTACATGTTTGTGTATTGATGACAAAATTGGTAACTGTTCACCACTAGTCTTATTGGTGACACACACATACCTGAGCACATGTAATGATGACAAAAATTGGTAACTGTTCACCACTTATTGGCAGTAGTAGTGGGTAACCTCAAACCAAACGTACACACTCACGCCGTATCTTCAGAAAAGACGCTATAGCCGCATAGTCTCTGTTTATTCAAGCCCACATCCAGACTAGTTTCGCCTTAAAGAGTGGTACTAGACTGAATAAAAGTTCTAAACAGGAACTACGTGGCTTCAGATGTCTTACTGAGGGACACTGCAGTGTGAAAGATGTCGGTTACATGTAGCTTGAGGAATGAATCCACTCTACTTTATACTGTTCACCACTTATTGCTGACACATACATACCTGAGCACATGTAATGATATCTTCAATTGTAGCCTTGACATCTTCACCTTGTTGACTAGTGACTTCAGCCGACCCTTGTTGCCGTAGCAACCCAAGCAATATCAAGCTTTTCTCCCCAGTACCTTTACACCTCTCAGCAAGATCTGGGAACAGAAAAGAAAATTAAAGTCTTTCTTCTAGTCTTTCCTCTGTATGTAAAATTTACTGTGATTAATTTTCACAATTTTGATTTTTCATAAGTTCTACAATTTCTCTCATAATTCTGCCAGGTACCCTAAGACCACAACATGAAAAAACAATCATGAGAAAACTGGGGTCGATATCGTTTGCCAGGCAATTACAATTCATTCCTCGAGTCACGTGTCCCTTAAGTCACGTGCTCTGAGTAATTGAATCACACCTGAAGAAGGTTGGCGTAGTACGACTGAAAATTTGAGGTGAGCTACTTTTGCTTGTGTTGATGTAAAGATCAAACTTCGTCATGGATTTCAACAATACAGATGAGCTTTCATGCTAATGAAAAAACAGTGTTAACACCTGTATATCTTGAAGCGTGCATAACTTAGAGTACCTGGTAGTTTTAGGGCACCTGGCAGAATTATTAGAGTTGACGTTACATGACTGTTTAACTGCCCAGAATACATTGTAGTTCGATTAACTTATCTTCATCTGCAATTCTTGCCCAATGAAAAGCTTATCTCATGCAGAAGAAAAAAAAAAAATTTCCCAACTGAGAAGAATATATATCTGCATGTTTTACGTACCTTCTCCCTGCTCCAGGGGGGCCATATGGGATGCTGCCTTGCCCTGCAATATGGTATCAGCTGCTAGGTGGCTGAACTGAGTTACAGTTCTCACCAAGTCAGGGGTAACTGTGGCAGAGGCAGGCATCTCTTATGTTCCAAACAATGACCAGTCTGAATGTATTTTATGACAATAACTAATAGTAGTAAATTCTTATTCCGTACAGCAAGAAACAAGCCGGCCAATAATAGTGGGTCAGACATGTACAGTACAGATCTCAAATAACTTCCCTTCCTACGCATTTTGCACAAGTTTTAAACATAGTATTAGTCTTATTTCTCGTGCAAAAGCTGTGTAAAACATGTTTAAATCAAACCTGATTAAACGCCGTGCAACACAGTAACGATAATTACATAAATACTGAACTATATTAAAAATCCATTTAATATAATAATCATTGCAGTTAGGGGAAAAGGGAATAGTTCACTGCATTTAATTTTAAGGGTAGGAACAAACATCGCTGTCTCAAATGTTGGTGATCAAATATTTGCGATGATGAAATTTTAACTGTTGACCGGTGACCGTTAAAGTAGCTAAATTTAAGTTACTGTTACGAAACTAAGAATTACAGTATATGTTGGTTTCAATGCTCAAGTTACTTCATGGAAGTCACTATCATGATAACCTTGCCAGACAAACCGGCTACTGCTTGAGTTACGCCAAAAAGCAATTACTCAAACAACTGGATATGATTTTGGAAACGGTCAGACGTTTCAAGTAGCATCCACTACTTTTCGTCAGTGACTGTGAGCAAGATCAGTTGAACAGCAGGTTTATAACCACGAACTATGAATTGATATGCAAATAAGGAGAAGACAATTTTTTTTTTTTTTTTTTTTTTTTTTGATAGTCCAATAGAAAGCGAATTAGACAACTCAAGACAAGGTTGAAGTAAAAGGGGACAATAGCTCCTATTGTTTTAATATAGGAGCTAAAGCTGGTTTGCCCCCAAGGCTATGTCCCAAGTGCCAGACAGTTCCACCCTTAGCCCTCCTTTCCTGTTGAGGGTTGGATTGTATATCCTCTCATATATTGCCTCCCTTACTCCACGTTCGAACTGCTTGAGTTATGCTGTTCAATTACATACACAAAACATAATCTTCTTGGCAAAGATAAAAGAAATTCAATTTGAGATTCTCACTATCTAACTTCTGAGTAAATGTATGTTTCCAAAAAAAAGTTTCCTGTAAGACATGCAAATTTGATCCAAGAGCCATGATACATGTAAATGGCCTGATCTCTGTATATCAACCATCTGATATCACTATCAATTCTGTAGCTACCCGGTAACAGTTTTTAAAATTGTTTAAAAATGCGCAGAAAGTGATTTGCTACTGCAAGAAATATACATAGTGATGGAACTTAATAAATATACCAATACGATAAACATGTACTAAGGGAAGAATAAAAGCCACTGAAGTGAAGAGTTCTACCTTTCTTGTTCTGTGTGAAGCTGTTGTAGTTCCTGCTCAGGCTGTCCAGAGATCCCAGCAAACTCTGAGCCTGACTGATCAAGTATTCTAAAGCACCAACACACAACACTGACCGTGAGTCCACAAGGAGACCCCATTGGAATAAACTGGCCACATTCTCAGGTCAATCAATGGAATACATAATAGGTTTGACCCTAGAGTGGTACGTTACTAGTAGGGGTTGCACATAATACTTCAAAAGGGTGTCCTGTGCTTTGGTGAGCCTGAAGCCCACGTGCATGTAACACATACAGCCGCATGCAAAATTAGTCAACTCCCCTTACATTTTGGACATTTTGGTAAATTGAGGAACTTTACAGCTGCATGATATTACTAAATCATATAAGTGATGAACAGACATGTTATTACTGATACCACAGCAAAAGTTAAGATTTTTTTCATAGTCCATCCAAAATAGCAACTTTCACACAAATAGTACGTTGAAAAATCATTCAACCCCCTATGAGGGTTTGTCTTTAGTACTTAGTGCAGCACCCCTATTTATCTAAAAGCTGAATTCACTTGATGTAGACTTGAACGATAGCTTGTCACACTTAGCTTCTGGCAGTGCTCTTTGGGAATATCAGCTTATTTCTCGTAGGCAATGGCCTCCAGCTCAGCAATTTTCCGACGTTTACGTGTCGCAACTGCTGTCTTCAGATCCAACCAAAAATTCTCAACTGGGTTTAAGTCTGGAGAGTGTTATGGGTACTCAAGAACCTTCCAGGTTATTTTTCTGACCAAACATATGTGGACGTCGATGTGTGCTTGGGGTTATTGTCTTGCTGGAATGTCCAATGACGCCCCAGCTTCAACTTTCTAACGGAATTGGTAACTTTCCTGGCCAGAATATCCTAGTACTGGTTTTAATTCATGATGCCTTCAACACGGTGGATATTCCCAGTGCCATTAGAAGCAAAACACCCCCAAAGAATCTCAGACCCATCACCATGCTTCACGGTAGGCAGGGTGTTCCTCTCTGCGTATGCATAGTCTTTCCTGTGCCCAGGTATGTAAGCGTGCCACACAGCACACGTTCGACGGCGTCAAAATGTGCACAGGAACACGCTTTGACGGCCGTCCCAGGGTGCCATATGGGGCACCCAGAACGGCTGTTTTCTACGGTCTCCACATTGATATAAGACGCAAACAGTTGACAATACTCGGTCAGAAAATAGCTGAACAATTATATTTTACGATCTTTTGATTTCTATGAAGGACAGAGTGTGGGAAAATACGGAATTTGCGAAGTTCGTACGGAGCGCCTGTGAGAACGTGCGAGCACCGATCTCGGGAGATAGTTCAACTAAAACCCGTTCTGAAATGAAATAAAAACACCCAAACTATCAACTGTTCCGCTTTTTATTATCTTCAGATGTAATACTTATGATCCATTTGGCTGGAGCTGCCAGTAAACCTGCGTAAAACCTACAGGAAACGCCGATCTCGATGCACGGAAAGTCCGCCATGACACATGTGCGATCAGCCGCTTAGACGGAAAGTAGCCACTTATTGCGACACAAACATTACGCCGATTCGGCGTGATTTGTATGAATACGTATGCCGTGATCGGTCTCTCTTTTTTGCGTGAGGCCGTTACCACGGAGATTTCTGGACACAAGCTTGAAGGCAAATGTCTATACGCTCAGCAGGATGTCTCTAAATTGTGTGTTTTCGCGCAATAAAATATCAAAAGGCATGCACGCCGAACTTTCCACAGGCCGTTGCCACCTGTCAGTCAGCACGTCAGGACGTGCTGAGCTGCACGCTGTGACGGAAGTTTTGTCTCTCCTTTTACTACGGCGATTTTCGGGCACAAGCTCAAAGGGAAATGCTCAATGATATATCCATGAAGTCACTGCGAAATATCTATTCATTGAAATTCGCACAATAAAATATTAAAAGGCATTAACGCCGAACTTTCCACATACCGTCGTCACCTGCCAGTCAGCACGTCAAGACGTGCTGAGCTGCACGCTGTGACGGAAGTTTTGTGGATTGATAGTGAACCAGAATCGGTGAACTGGTCAAGTGCAGCATGGACTTTGCTGTTACAATTGCGTGACTTTAAAGTAATTGTTGAAAATTGTCGATGTAGCCACAGCACAATTCGGTAAAATACAGGTAAGTAATTGCACAGCATATCGCACGCCTGTTCTCGATCGCCCCCCTGTGCTGTGCTGTGCGCTGTGACCCAAGAAGATTCTTTCAGGTATTTTGCTTCTATTTCTAGTTTAAAAAAATATTCCTAGTTATTTCCCTTTCAACTTTCATTAGCGATTATGAAATGGTTGAAACTTTGTTTTCTTTTTGCGAGCAATTGTTTCTTTCAAGTAGTATAAGGAAAGTTTCAAGTTTTTAACGTCTTCGTCATTTGTTATATTCCGCCATTCCGCCGTTATCATGTACTGGTCCACACGCTTTGACGGTTACACTGGAAACTCACCGTAGCACGTTTCATAGATAATGTTTTTGAATGGTAAGTCGTCATCTGATAAGCGATGATAAAACTTTGCTTTCTTGTTGCGAGTTATTTTGTTGCTATAAGGAACTTGTCAAGTTTTAGAAAGTTTTTTGTCGTTTGTCATACATATTCTGCCGTTATCGTGTGCTGATCCACACGCTTTGACGGGTTATCCGAAAACTCACCGCAGGACGTTACAATATTGATATTTTTAATGGTAAATCGTCTTTTGTTAAGTGATTATAAACTAACAGAAAGTTTGTTTTCTTGTTGCAAGTTATTTGTTGCTATTTGGAAATTGTGAAGTTTTTTTAATAGTATAGGTCGTCTGTCATATTCTGCCGTCATCATGTGCTGATCCGCACGCTATGACGGTTATACGGAACCTCACCACGGCACGTTGCAATGATGGTATTTTTGAATGGTAAGTTTCGTCCGGCTTGGATTAATGGTTGTAAAATGATAGAAACTTTGTTTTCCTGTTGCGACTTTTTTTTGTTGCTATGATTGCTAAGGAAATTTTCAAGCTTTTTTTCGAGTATTTGTCGTCTGTGATATTCTGCCGTCATCATGTGCTCATCCACACGTTATGACGGGTTGCATGGAAACTCACGTGTACATGCAGCACTTCGCAAACCTTTCGATGACAGTCGGTTTTGAGCGTTCACGATCCGAAGATTGAATCGTCCCGAGACATTCTGAACCAATTCGATGATTGAACCGTTTCGATTATTTCCCGTAACCGGGTTAGCCTTGTTTGATCCGTTGCCATGTTTGTTTTGTTTGGCGGGGTCTGGGTAATAAGCGGGCACCACCAGTCCAAAGTTGATTTGGTTTAATCTTCGACTTCAGCAAGTCGACTGATTTCTTAGTTCTCAGTGCTATGTAGCATTTTAGTATTTTATGTCAAACCGCAGAAACCTGTGACGTTTACTGGTCTCTTCATTTTCCACTGCCTTCAAAAAAGAAGTCAAACCCAACCACAACCATAGTCAACCTTAGTTAACTTAGAACTTTCACAGTAGACTAGATAACTATTTCTGATTCCCATGTATTTCCATGTGCTTGTTTGTCTGCAATTAGCCTTCGGGCATGAACTTGCAATAAAGTTATTATCATTTACTGCATCCAAGGACATCTCTATATACTAGTATAATGCCCTTGCATCATAGCATAGATCTACTGTATTTCGGTAGATTTCAACCGGTTCAACTGGACCTAAACAAACGTTGTCCCGGCACAATTGTTTCACCATAGGTGCACTGATTGCCCGCCATTGTTCTACCGGCTTTTGGAAATAGGTGTATACAAGAACCATCAACAAAACGTAGAGCTGAAAAATAGAAAGGCAGCTAACGTTGTGAGAGAATAATGTAGTTTCATAAGATTGTTTCAAGTGACTGTCTTTCTAATGAGCTCACTCACACACTTGCCTCAGCTCACAACAAAGCCTGCTAGTTTATTTGGGAGTTTCTTTTGCTGAACGTCGATTAGGCCATGTTGTCTGTACGAGTCCATGCCATAACCTTACATGTGAAATCAGTCAGAGCACCCCGCATTATTTCCCCTGTAGAAAACGGAAAAAAAGTTTAGTCATTTCAAGGGATTCTCTCATCTCCTACCCCTTTTAGAAATGAAACCCGCCATTTTTCATCAGTGAAAAATATCATGAATAAACGTAACTAATGGTATGCTTTCCGTGAATGAGACTGAGAAGGAACTCTGTATGTTTAGCCGATAAATTCCTTGGAATTTTACAGGCTCATGCCTTAGCACGTACCCTGTCACAAGGACAATAAATAAGATTGTTGTGTTCGTTATCTGAGGGATACAATTGCCATCGATCGTTGAACCCTTTCTTTGTAAACCGTCACCGCGTACGTGTGGACACAGAGCGACGGGGACACCGTTACGCCACACGACCCCACAGCCTAGCTGGTTATTGCCATGGCTTACAAACTAGAATTGCCCAATTGCCTTGTGTAGCAATATTTTAAGATTCAATCGACAGTTTTCATCTCTATAAGTCTCACAATTGTAAAAGCCAGTGCTACTCTTTACCTGTTCACCATCAGTCCACAATTTCCGTCACAGCGAGCAGCTCAGCACGTCTTGACGTGCTGACTGACACGTGGCGACGATAGAATATGACAAACTCTAAAAAAACTTGAATGTTTCCTTATAGCAGCAAAATAACTCCCAACAAAGTTTCTATCTTTCCACAATCGCAAATCAAAGGACAAAGGAAATTAATATGGAATCCTAGTATGTGTCTTTTAACTCAAAATTGGAGAAAAATATTTTTAAGAGCCGTCCGTCAAGGGCGTGCAGCTCAGCACGGCTCGACGTGCTGACTGACATGTGGCGACGGCACGTGGAAAGTTCGGCGTGCATGCCTTTTAATATTTTATTATGCGAAATAATTATTCAAAAATATATCATTGAGCATTTCTCTATTGAGCTTGTGCCCGAAAATCTCCACAGTAACGGACTCACGCCAAAAAAAAGGAGAGACAAAACTTCCGTCACAGCGTGCAGCTCTGCACGTCTTGACGTGCTGATCTGGCACGTGACGACGGTATGTGGAAAGTTCGGCGTTAATGCCTTTTAATATTTTATTGTGCGAAATATCTATTCATAGATATATCATTGAGCATTTCCCTTTGAGCTTGTGCCCGAAAATCGCCGTAGTAAAAGGAGAGACAAAACTTCCGTCACAGCGTGCAGCTCAGCACGTCCTGACGTGCTGACTGACAGGTGGCAACGGCCTGTGGAAAGTTCGGCGTGCATGCCTTTTGATATTTTATTGCGCGAAAACACACAATTTAGAGACATCCTGCTGAGCGTATAAACATTTGCCTTCAAGCTTGTGTCCAGAAATCTCCGTGGTAACGGCCTCACGCAAAAAAGAGAGACCGATCACGGCATACGTATTCATACAAATCACGCCGAATCGGCGTAATGTTTGTGTCGCAATAAGTGGCTACTTTCCGTCTAAGCGGCTGATCGCACATGTGTCATGGCGGACTTTCCGTGCATCGAGATCGGCGTTTCCTGTAGGTTTTACGCAGGTTTACTGGCAGCTCCAGCCAAATGGATCATAAGTATTACATCTGAAGATAATAAAAAGCGGAACAGTTGATAGTTTGGGTGTTTTTATTTCATTTCAGAACGGGTTTTAGTTGAACTATCTCCCGAGATCGGTGCTCGCACGTTCTCACAGGCGCTCCGTACGAACTTCGCAAATTCCGTATTTTCCCACACTCTGTCCTTCATAGAAATCAAAAGATCGTAAAATATAATTGTTCAGCTATTTTCTGACCGAGTATTGTCAACTGTTTGCGTCTTATATCAATGTGGAGACCGTAGAAAACAGCCGTTCTGGGTGCCCCATATGGCACCCTGGGACGGCCGTCAAAGCGTGTTCCTGTGCACATTTTGACGCCGTCGAACGTGTGCTGTGTGGCACGCTTACATAGCTCCTGTGCCAAACATACCTCTGAACCGGAGGACCAAAGAGGTCAATTTTTTTTGTTTCGTCAGTCCATATAACAGTGTCCAAAAACTACTGTGGCATTAGTAGGTTGTTTTGAGCATACTGGAGGCAACTTTTCTTGTGGCATGGCTTCAGCAATGGTGTGGGTCTTGGGGTTTTGGCCTTGAGCCCTTCAGCATGAAGTGTGCGGTGCACTGTGTCCACTGAAACAACAGTTTCTCCTTCAGCCAAATTGTTTTTCAGGACTTTTACAGTAATCATATGGTTCTTGTCCACCTCGCTGTCTTCTAAGAAATATCACAGTGACTGTGGCTGCTGAAATTCTGGCCAAGAATGTCGCCAGGTCTGTTAGAAAGTTGAAGCTGGGGCGTCATTGGACATTCCAGCAAGACAATAACCCCAAGCACACATCGACATCCACATATGTTTGGCCAGAAAAAGAACCTGGAAGGTTCTTGAGTAACCATAACAGTCTCCAGACTTAAACTCAGTTCAGAATTTTGGATTGGATCTATTGAAAGCTGTTGCGGTACGTAAACCTCAGAAAATTGCTACCCGGAGACCATTGCCCGCGAGAAATGGGCCGAAATTCCCAAAGAGCACTGCCAACCACAGATGGAACTGTGTCCACAACTGCAGAGTGTACCGCTGCGCGGAGTTTGGTAACACAGATCATTGCCTAGTCGTAGCTTCTTGCAAAGTCTCCCTGAAAAATAATAGGCCGTCGGGGCAGCCATCTTTCAGAACAGACGTCACAAAACTCCGAAACCCTGCCTACCTGCAGAAATTTCGCGAAGAAATCAACAGGAGATACGCCAACAATCAGTCCGCCCCCCCTGATGTTGAGTCAGTGTGGTCTCAGTTTAAGGACAACATCTCGGACACCGCCAGATCAGTCCTTGGGAAGAAAACCAGGAACCACAAACCCTGGATCAGTGAAGACACTCTGAGGATAGTTGAAGCCCGCAGACAAGCCCGCCTTATTGGTGACATAACAACCTACAGGGCCCTAAACTCCAGACGACAGGCACTGCTCAGACGAGACAAGCAACTGTGGCTGTTGCAGACTGCAGAGGAAGTGGAAGCAGCCAGCGCTGCTGGAAGGTCTAAAGCCGTGTACGAAGCAGTTCGCAAACTGGCAGGCAAAACCCCTCCACCAGCAGTCGGCCCTGTGGTGGCTGAAGATGGCAGCGCCCTTCCAACTACACAACAACAGATGGACAGGTGGAAGGAGTATTACTCCAGCCTGCTTAACAGACCTGCACCATCTCCCACCTCAGACCTACTCGACGAACTAGCGGACGCCGCAACACCGGACAACAACATCAGCACCGACCCTCCTACTGACGACGAGATCAGTAGGGCCGTCCGTCAGCTGAAAAACGGCAAAGCTGCGGGATACGACGGCATCCCCCCTGAGCTCCTGAAGAAAGGGGGTGAGTGTATCATCCGCTGGTTGCAGTGCTTGTTCTCTGCCATCTGGGAAGCTGGAAACATCCCAGAAGACTGGAAGAGAGGAATTACCCTGCCCTTCTACAAAAACAAAGGTTGCAGAAGAACCACCGTGGCATAACTCTCCTCTCTGTCCCAGCCAAGGTATTCAGTATGGTGATACTCAACCGCATTAAGCAACCTCTGGTGAACTCACAGCGCCCTGAACAAAGTGGCTTCACTCCGGGTAGATCTACCGTAGATAGGATCCTTGCCCTCAGACTGCTTGCGGAGAAGAGGAGGGAATACAGGAAGGCCCTGTTTGTTGCGTACGTAGACCTCAAAGCCGCCTTTGATTCAGTCCACACACCATCTTTGTGGAAGCTGTTGCGCGCCAGGGGCATCCCAGTTAAGATCATAAGTCTCATCCAGGAACTCTACACAGATACCGCAAGCTGCGTCCGAGCAGGAACAAACCTCTCAGACTGGTTTAAACTCCTCAGCGGCGTTCGCCAAGGCTGTGTCCTGGCCCCAACACTGTTCAACATCGCCATCGACCATGTGATGTCCAGGACTGTTGGCCGAGGCATGTGCGGAACCACCTACGGTGAACACACCTTCACTGACATGGATTATGCTGACAATGTGGAGCTACTCGCAGAACTACTTGAAGCACTTGTCAGCACGCTCGAGATCTTTTCAGCCGAGAGCCAAACCCTGGGTCTAGAAGTCAGCTGGCTTAAGACTAAGTTGCAGTCTCTCAGTGACTTCCTCGACCCGCCAACTTGCCCACCGATCAACGGAGAGTCAGTCGAGGTAGTCCAACGCTTTAACTACCTTGGTAGTGTCATCACGCTGGACTGTAAGTCTGACCAAGACGTCAAGCGCAGACTTGGAATCGCCTCTACAGCCTTTGCCAGTCTTGACCGTGTCTGGCGTTCCAACCATCTCTCCAGAACGGTCAAGCTGAAGATTTACAACACCCTTGTTCTTTCTGTGCTCCTCTACGGAGCCGAGTCCTGGACTCTTACCAAGGCTCTTAGACTGAAGCTGGACTCTTTCGACACCCGATGCCTGAGAAAGATCGAAGGCATTCGCTGGCAGGACCATGTCACGAACGAAGCAGTGCGCCGCACAACCAGGTCCCGGTTAGCCAGAGGATCATCAAGCACCAGCTAACCTTCCTGGGTCACACCTCTAAAGCCACACCCACCCAGGAAGTGGTCAAACTGGTCCTCGCAGCTCCAGACCCCTAGAGGCCGTCCCGGGAGCAGATGGGAGGACCAGGTGTTCAATGTGCTGGACACTTTGGGAGTCAGCAGAGCCGACTGGAGGGCTCTGGCCGAAAACAGAACATCCTGGAGGGAGATGTCTGCAGCCGCCATGCATCTGCCCTGATGCCTGCGGTTGATTGATACTGCCAGAAGCTTGTGACAAGCTATCATTCATGTCTACATCAGGTGAATTCAGCTTTTAGATAAATAGGGGTGCTGCACTAAGTACTAAAGACAAACCCTCATAGGGGGTTGAATAATTTTGCAACGTACTATTTTTGTGAAAAAAATTGCTATTTTGGATGGACTATAAAAAAAATCTTAACTTTTGCTGTGGTATCAGACTGTAATAACATATCTGTTCATCACTTATATGATTTAGTAATATTATGCAGCTGTAAAGTTCCTCAATTTGCCAAAATGTCCAAAATGCAAGGGGGGTTGAATAATTTTGCATGCAGCTGTAGCCGGACATGGCTCCCAGACCAGCCAACCCAGAACACCAGCTGAACACCAGCCAACCCATTACAGACCAAAGACAAATGTTTAAGAAATATTAAAACATTCAGCTGGCGCAGCCGAACACCAGCCAACCTAGCTCCCGAATCACTCCTAACCATGGTCGGGGGAAGGTCGGGAGGCCATTTTCGGCTATGTGTAACCTGGGCTTGAAGCATGTTAAAAAGTGCATCACACTTGTCAGGGTGCTTGGCAAAAATTAGGACCAGCCACATCACAAGTCATACAAAAGGCTTTACAGATGCCTAAGTCTCTAACAGAACAAGAGTTCAGAGACCTCAAATCTCCATGAACTATTTTGATTATGCAAATAACTTCCATATTTGCATAATCTATCCTTGGTCATGTACACCTTTGACTAATGTATACAGGTCACAATGTTAACATTCCAATCATTTACCACTTAGAAGAATTATGGCACATTTGCATTAATTATGCAAGTTAAGAATCAATTTGCACAATTGGTATCTGTTAATGCTCCTCCTGCCATAAGCTACATGTTACATTTTGAATCCAATAATGAAAAACAGTGCAAACAAGATTGTCCTCATTAAATATGTAAATTAAGTACCAATTCACATAATTTCGCATCATTATGTACATCTCTGTCGAAGCTAACTGCATACTAAGTATCATGGAAATCTGTCGTTCCTTTGTTCAGTTATTCTCCTTTGAAGATTAAAAAAAAATGCCCTGCAGTTCCAAAGGAAGCTGCTAGGGGGCCCAAACCTACACCATTTTTTTCACTTACATCATAAGCTATCTGCCACCAAAAAATCAAGACCATATAGCATGTCCAAGTCAAAAGATACAAAAAAATGAAGTTCTGCTGCAGTTCCAAGGTCACATACCATGGGGTGCAAAATCGACCTTGAATTTCGTCTTCCCAACATTTGCCCACATACCAAATATCATCATAATCCATCCAGAGGTTCTTGAGTTATGGTGACAACAATAGTCCGGAAACACAGAGTGACACATACACATACAGACACACACACACACACACAGACACACCCAAAACTATATCTCTACTTTTCATGGAGATAATGAGACCTAAACAACTAACAGATCTAGAGAGACATGTAAGGAGCCAGTAGCTTCACCTGCTGTAGATGTGGACTGTGCATGTAGAAGGTCATCAAACTTGTCCAGTGCTCCGTGGACCATGTGTTCGCCCTCTTCTATTGCACTCACTGTAGATTAGAAGGACTTGTCAAAATTTCTCCAACAACTTTTTCAAAAAGCAGCAATGTCAATTTTTTTTTACTCGATGCTTGCCTGAACAAGACCTGAATGCTACTTTAATATTACAGGTTGAATGAATAGGACTGGGACAGTTTGACTCACTGAGCCAATGGGAGAATCTACCCCTTTTTTTTGAAGGGGGAAATTTGTGTGAAATGCCTTTCCCACAGAGCATGTCAGGGGTTTGCAACAGGTGCTAAGGTCTCATTCATGAGTTTTTCCGCCCCATAGGCTTACATGTTATAAAACGTGTTTTACATGGGCGCGTTCGTAATGAAGCTATAGGAAATGCACCGATGTCATTCATTCTCTGTTGAGCTCATCTACCCTAGATCATTTGAAAAAATTGCCAACTACCAGTTGGCATACAATGCCTGTTTATGGCAATTAAAAACGGCACTTAGCTAGACCCCCTAAATAGGCACTTTCCAGCTGAAAGTGATCGACCGAATTATCGCCAATGTCCGGCTGTGGACGTCCGACCTCGCGCGCGGCTGCCGAACTTTACCTGTTAATTTCTTCCGTTACGAACAAGCTTTCATCAGTTTGACGCTTGATATCAGCTGGCCTAGCTAAAAGGGATTTTTACACCGATATAGACACATGTACATGCAGCCGTTCATTTTTTTGGGCAACGGACTCTTTTAGGGTACCCACTCGGAGTAATACATAAATGAGACCTTAACTGGTCACTTAAAGTAGGTGTGTGTGTGTGTGTGTGTGTGTGTGTGTGTGTGTGTGTGTGTGTGTGTGTGTGTGTGTGTGTGTGTGCGCGTGCACCTAAAGTAGGTGTGTGTTGCTCATTGTTCCTGTCGGCCATTGTACCTAGGGCCCTAATGTGCATGTGCACCAGTACAATTGGCGGGAGGGCTAACAGGAAGTCTAACACCAGGGAGTTCCTCATTTTGTTGGAACCTAACCATCATAATCATTTTAGCCACAAATGATACATATACATGTCTCTCAGCAGTACTTGAACGATGCACATGACTGACTGCAGGAAAAAACACAATTATTTATCATGTATTCATATAAACATTAAAAAGTCTTGCATGTAGTTTTGATTGGTAACTCAAGAACATATATCTGCCCAGCGTACATGTTAGCAGACAGGTAATATCTACAAATCTCAAGATCATACTGCTTACCCAGAAGACTCAGCTGTTCTGTCAGTAGTTGTCTGGTCTTTGCTTCCTCCTCTGATTTCTATGACAGACAAAAATGATGGTAGATTAGGCCAGAGCCAGAAGTGTTGCATTCAAGAGAAAAACTTATAGACTGTCATTTCTCTTTGAGTAGAAGAGGGAGATCAAAATGTTCCAGGAAAATGTCAAAAGACCAATCCCATCTTCCTACCCTTGCACCAACCTACATCTGTATAACCACTGAAGGATTGCAGTGCCACCTTGCATCACTAATAGGGAGTACACTAGCCCAAAAGGACCACTTTCATGGCCAACATAAACCATTTTGTTGTCTACACAAACCATTTTGTTCCCCAAACAAACCAGTATGTTACAGTAACTTAATGGTACCTTTTCATCCATAGAAGACTGTAACCTCTGTGCAAACTCCTCAGCTGTTTTCTTGGCTGCTTCTGTCTCGTCCTTTGACTTGTAGGTGTTGGTGAGTTGCCTCTCCACTTCTGCACTCTAGAGCAGAACAGAGGAGGACAAGAAGAGTGTGGCATTGTGTGGCTCAATCGGTAGGGTGTTTCGCCCAGAACCAAGAGGTCCGGGTTCAAAAACCACTGGTATGCCCCAATGTTGTGCCCTTAGGAAAGGCACTTAACACGGCTTTCCTCACTCCACCCAGGTGTGAATGGGTACCTGACTTTGGTTGGGGAAGGTTGTATTGAGGTCATCTGCTGGCGCTGAATAGCAGCCTCCCAGATCCTTGCGACAGTTCCACAAAAGTGCAAGTGTGGAGCAAATATATACATCAAAGAATGTTTGGACATTAGAACAAGCAATGTATAAGTATATGGCACGTGAAATTACAATATGTTGCTCTATCCCATATGATTGTGTGTAATCAAACTCATTTGTATGCACCTATTTGTTTGTATGTACAGTCAAACCTGTCTATAGCGGTCACTCAAGGGACTGGCCAAAACTGGCCGCTAAGGACAGGTGGCCGCTATGGAGAAAATGTCAATTAATTCGGACCACGAGTGACACATATTTTCAGTACCCACTGAGATACATTTATTCACCGTACAGTACACATGTAAACATCGCATAGGTAAGTCACATTTTAGAGAGTCGATTGTTGTTCTTTTACTTCTATTATGGGCTTGAAAAAAAATCATTGTATCTGCCAACTCCAAAATCCATGGCTTGCTCGGGCTTCATGTCTGTACAGACCAGCATCGCCATACTCTACTCTTGATCCTTCGCGACTGCTTCGCTGCAGGCACACGCGTCACCAACGAGTTTTAATCATATGAAACAAAGTCCTTCGCAGCAAAATGCCACCTAGTTAGTTAAGAACAAAATACATGTTGCTCAGTTGCCACTTACTGTTCGTTTTCGACCGTTTTGAAACATAAAATCGTGGCGATAGTTTTCCTTAGTCTGTTCTTGTTTCGCTTCCCGCTTGTCATGATCAGCTTCTACCATTATGCTAATAGGGTACTCAGAAGAAGGTCGCTCTTTTGATGGCTTTTTTCTTTTCAGAAAATTGCAATAGCACAAATTTTACATCATATTAATGTTATTCACATTTCTTTTGAAGCTTTTGGTAAAGTAATTATCCTCAGTGATACTTTGCAGCAAAATAAATTTAGCGCATTATAACTCCGAAACAGTGGTGTCTTCCGTTGACCTTTGTGCTGCTGACTATCAGCGCCATTTTGAAAATCGCGCAAAACGCGTTTTGACTTTGAGCACCGGGGAAAACGGATATTGGGCCGGCATTCAAACATTTCCCGAACTTACCGCATCAGCTACATGTGCGAGTTGTATTTTCAAAAAAAGCTGCCGTAATATTTGTCCAGTCGAAATGCACAGAAATGGTCAATTTTGCTACGATGTACAAGCGCAAGCCATGTGAAGAAAATTATACTGACTTCGCGTCAAACCATGGATTTTCTAACAAAGATAAAACATTCTGGTTTTCTTTATTATCATCCTATCCAGTTGAGTCCACATAAATTTGATAACTGCGTGAAAAAAAAGAAGATTTTGAACCTGGCGTGCGGTGGCGATGCGGCTTCTACCGGCGCGCCGTGACCGTTACCGACAGTGTTACTGTACTCGCGGGACTGAAAATCGTCTGGCCGCGACCGCGTTGGACAGGTGGCCGCTATAGCCTAATTCTTAATGCTTATGTCAATGGGAAAAATCCAAGGGACCGACAAAAAGTGACCACTATGGGCAGGTGGCCGCTATGCAAAGGTGACCGCTAATACAGGTTTGACTGTATGTACAAATGTATAGATATAGCAGACCTTACGAAAGTCGCTGTGCTTTTGTTGTGTCAATAAAGATATTCTTCTATTCTTCTGTATCTGTTCTGTATTATGTGATTGTAAACCCTGCAGCAATTCAGCACTTGCTGCCATTGCACGGGTAATTTCTGACCAATAAGAAATTGCATAGCAACGTTCTGAGTAGTGTGAGCAATCCAGTGGTTAGTAATCCTATCTCTTGATCTGAAGTAATATCATTGAGTAAGTGATATAAGAAAAGAAAGCGATATAAGAAAAATCAACATCTTAAAGTTTATAACCTTTGTTGTGCTTTGAAGTATTGTTTCAAATTTTGAAGTTGGCTAAAAAATTGCAGATTGAAGTTCTTATATATGTAAGAGGCAGCAGGTTTTGTAATTATCTTTTGTAATTTTCTGACATATACAGGGTATGTTGTGCACCCCAAATTCTTTCTCTAACATGCACCTAAATTTTCAAGTTAGGTGCACCAGTGCACCAATTCTCAAAAATAAATTTCGAGCCCTGGGATGGGATGTTAAGCGGCAGTCCAGTGTTCATTGTATTTGTCTAAAAGGGCTAAGGGAATCTCCCATGTCGTTCATGTCACCACCAGTGGGAGATTTTGTAGCTCGCTGCAATAAGTGATTTATAATATGCCAGATAATTCTTTTAGCTTACCTAATTACAAGTTGCTTAATGTATTAATCCAATGCTAATTGCATACTGCATCGGGGACATTGTATTTTGATCCACGTGATAACACAACTCACATGTACAATTAAAAAAATCATGGCTGGACCAACCAGCAACATGCACAAAAAATTAGTAGCTAAGTACAGCTTAGAGGTTCCAACTTTTTTTGCTGAATACTTTGAGATACCAATCACATTCAAACAATTTTAACTACCTCATACATGTAGACCACAGTAACACTTGAAACTACCAGGATGTCTAAAGGAGCAAAACCTGTTTCAACTCTTACCTTTCGAAGGAGGACAATGTGTTCTTCCCGCAGTTTGGTATACACATCCTTCATTTTGGTAAACTTTTCTTCACTTTTGTTGGCACGTTCTGAAAGAGAAAAGGTTAATCCTTTCAAATACAACATTCTAAAAAAGGAAAATCTCATAAAAACCATTAACATTTTATAATACCTGTCTGCATCATTGAAAGATGTTGGTCAAAGTTTGACACAGTTAACAGTCCCTTGTGAAAGTGCATGGTGTGTAATGCTGCCCTGATGCTGCTGTAGTCTGGCATACATGTAGGTGCTGACTGCCATGATGGCAATTTCACAATAATCATGGCTAGGTTCATACATGTACTTTGCTGCAGTGTAATCAAACTGAACTCTGGACTCTCAGGATCTGCATTGTTATCCGCCATGAAGGACAGATTGTACTGGAAAAACTTTTGTTTCAATTGATTGTACTTCACCGGAGTAATCCGGAAGAATGATGACGATGATGATTTGAGACTGCATGTCGGATTCTGATGATTAATCAACAAATTACATGTAGGGTGCATTCATTGCCAATAGATCTGGACTGAGGTGGCATCAATACCAGAAATGCCAGACCAGTCCTACTTCAATGCAGCACCAATCCAGCATTATACAGTTACTGTTAGAATCCTCTTATTTGCATAGCTGATTTGCCAGTGTACAAATGTTTCCATACAATAATAAGGAGTAGTCCATTAACCCAAGGGAACAAAATGAGCGGCACGGGGGGGGGGGGTTGTAGTGGTTATCAGGATGGCACTTGAAGGAAACACACACAATTGTCAAATTCACTCACTCACAGGTTATACAAAATGTAACATATTGGATTCATGAGCATATCATCAGTTTATTTATACGTGTTGAGTGCAAAGGATGGCAACTTAGTCTATTCTTCTGTATCCTATCACAGCAAATGAAACATGTAGGATACAGTTGCTATAACTTTTTCAAAACACAAAGGACAACAACAGTTCCTATGGTGTTGTCTTACCACAGAAACTATCCATACACGATTTACATTTGAGTGATATTTGCATAAAATCCATAAGAGTTAGGGACTTTGACATGTTCAACCGTTTTTTCCAGTTGCCATTGCCATTATTTTATGCAAATAGCAGTAGTAAGCGTAATGACTAATGCAATTATGCCATTTTACTTATAATGGAGTGAATGGGAAATGGTTGGGGTTTTCAGAATTTTATGCATATCCCTGAAATATGCTATTAACCGTAATGCAAATAGCTGGAATCTAGTGTACACCACTTCTCCATTCTGATTTCGCTTAAGAATATAAGAAGGCATAGAGGCGCATTGTAAACATCCAACTTGACTTACTTTCTGACTCCTTCAGCTGTTTGTCTAGTTCGTCTGATTTTTGCCTTGGCTGCATCTGTGCAGTAGTGCCCCCTTTCTCTAGCTGTGCGACTAGCAGCTTGTTGTCCTGAGAAGGAAGAGACACAATCATAAGACTATATATGAAATTCATCTCACCGCACACTGTACTTTCAGAAAAACAACTGTCTGGTTGTCCCCGTACTCATCTCGTTGTCCATTGCAGTAACTTCTATCCTTCCTGTAATCAAAAATCACACATATTGCCACAAATTGAACTAGAAAAATGTGTTGTACAAAGTTTTTGTTATAACGTTGGGTAACATAAATTCACCATTTTTCTGATAATGGTTGACTGAAATCAATCTAACAGAACAATAAACCATCCTTTTTTTCTATTATTCTGTCAGTATCATGTACTATCTTTGCACTAATCATATATATGGTAGATTTTGTCTCTAGTTGTGCTGACACCATAATATTTCAACTTGAAACTACCGTCCGCCGCACGCACAATGACGGTGCTGTCGGACAGGTGTGAACATTATTTCGGGAGAGAAGATTTGTCTTGAATATCTTACCGCTAATTACATTTTATACAGCAGCTATTCCTTCCATCCTTGGCTTGAGGAGAGTGCTATGGATATAGACGTGTCCAAGTAAAATAAATACACGAAAAAACGGCCATACCGCACACATCAGGCCTTAGGTAACATCCCGTTTGTTGAGTCGGTAGAACGTCATGCACTCAAAGTCGATCCCCACCGTCATGGCAACGTGTACATTATTCATGGGAAGTTGGCTGGATGCCGTAGCAATGGTTATACTACTAATAGTACTATGTCCATGTGTTCCTTGTTGTGTTAGGAGCAAACTTTGAGGAAAATATCGTCTTCAGTCCACTATCACACGCAACATTTAGACAAAAAAGTGTTCCTCACAAACCTTTGTCGTCTGCTTGACGACAGGATTCTGGGTAATGATATGGCGGCGGGAAAATACACGTGCCGTAGGTTGTTGCAACAAAGAGGAGTTTCGGATTGATCACACTTAGAATCCAGTTGCAGGTTAGCAAAAGATATTCTAATAAGTTGTCTTGTAAATAATTGTGTTTAGCAGGCAGGAGATGTGACATTTGTCTTATAAACCAGCGAACAACCGTACAGTGTGATTCTCCCACAAAGCCCCCAGACTGTGTCAATAAGGGACGGAGAGTTTTTGACGTCGCCAACTTCTAATGCATGGTTATCGAAGCTTTTCAGCCAGTGTTCTGAATACGTTAGTCTATCCGGTTTGCATTGTTGGCGTTATAACTGATTTTGCATCTAGCACATATCCCTAAAATACACCGTTTCAAAAAATGGTGAATTTAAGTACCCCGCAAATTTATGTTACCCAACGTTACATTCATCAAAATAAAGATGATATCTTATGAAGTTTATTCAGCAAGTCACCAAGTAGCAGTCAATTTTAATAGGCAATTCAATCAACATTAGTCAATATATCATTACGGTAACTACAAAACAGCAATGAGAAACAGTCTGGAACATTCACTACACCAGCTGGACAATTTGCCGGCTGTGGCATTTGTGTGTGTAACCAATAACATCACATTAAAGGAATTACAACTACCCATAACTACTAGACAAATGTCTCAGCCCCTGAGATGTTGCCAAAAAGATTTTCAGACTAACATATTGACACAACCATGTCAACATAAACTTGGCAAGCAAAATTTCCTTTTGCTGTCATTTGTCATTTAGCTGAACATTTTTCAAATGTTTATTTATTCCAATCACAAGCATTTGATTGGTCACAAGTAGAGCTGTGTACCTAAACAAATTTTAGGTACAGGTATAAAAATGTAGGGTTTAGGTACAGGTTTGGACCTGAACCTGTACCTAAACTACTGGTTCAGAAAATATTAGATTTTCAATAAGGACAAAAGCATGTTTGAGCAGGTAACAATATAATATTCAGTTGTGCTAAGTATTATTTTTATGAAAACACAGATGAAAATTTGACTCCAGCCTTGCAGATGTGTTTCATGTGCTGGAGTATAGTATACAAATGTAGATGTGGCTTTACTGCACTGCCATGGTAATGTCATAGTAATTGTCAAAGTGGCCATTCCCTGAGTCAGGCTTGACCTGATTATTACCGGTTCAGTACGGTACACCAGGTTTCAGGTATTTTGGACCTCACTCACTCATCTCCATCGCTTTTCAGTCTTCCACTGAGGGGGGCCGTCAATGTTATTATGGACCTGTACCTAATTGATTGTACCTGGTACTCTATCGGTACACTGTACCTGTACACAGCTCTAGTCACAGGCTGTTGTCATTGACCATGCAAGGAACAATGGAGTACCTTCTCTGGGCACTCCTGGGCCACAGACATGTGGAAAGGGCAAGAGCAACATTATACCCCTAACAAGTCAATAGACTGGTCCCAAACCAGCAAACATTCACACAAAAATGGGGCATGCTATTAAAAAAAGGGTGGGATTTTTTTCCTGGTTTACGTCATACCTATAGCTACACATATTAAGGTAAGGCTGCACCAAGTAATTTTTATGGATGACGTCCTTTGGAGACCCTAAATCTAATGCGAGAGCGCGAAAAAAACCCAAGAAGGGCCGAAAAAAACAAGATGCCTAGATTTAAAATATAATAGTCGACGACACATGTTAGGATACAAATTGAATGAGAGAACACAGTGTAACAACTAACAATTATTTTATTCATCATGAAAACAGCAATAATTTGAATAAATCAGTTGAAGTTGAACAGCAGTTGTTGTCCTGTCCTGTTTCCTTCCATATCCCATTGATTTGCGGCACTGTCGTAACTCTTTGGTCATAGTTACAGGAAGCGGAATTTCTTGTTTTTTTTTCTGGGAACAGACCAAAATCAATGCGCGCGCGGATGTCATCCATAAAAATTACTTGGTGTAGCCTAATAGATGAATTGTTAAAACTGTAAATGAATCAGAAAAAACACTCATATCAAGAAGATGGATGGGTATATGAAATAATACAACAATTGGACCTGTGGAAGAGCCCATATATGATACAAAACAGGTTTTTGCATGTACAATGTAGGACTTTGATAACATAACTTTTTTGCACAGGGAGAGTGTATAACACATAGCTAGCTATTGTGAAAGCCTAATAATGTATATAATCATGATCTAATTCCTATTAAGTAAACATCTACTTATTTAATCTCCGCGCAGATCTCCACGGTGTCAAAATCGTATGAGTCAGCCAGAGAAGTTCAAGTCAGTCAGAGAAGCTCCAGTCAGGCACCGTAGGATCCGCCACAAAACAGCCTCCAGACATGCTAGAATGGCATCTAGTTGAGTCTCCCTAACTTAAAACTCCTGGGTAGCACAGAAAATACAGCCGACTCTTGCCGCCCACCAGCGCCTGCTTGCCTCCATTTTTACATCAGGAATTCAAACCTGCCGGGTAACAGTAAGTGCAACCTCTGTGAAAATGAAACCGTTCCGAATGGCCGAACGCCGTCTGTGACAGGCGTCCACTGAAATCCAATGCGTCCTAAATTATGACTGCAGACCGACTTGGACGGGTTGTAAAACTCCTGATTCGTCTTGGACGGTCTGAACAGCCTGGAAACGGGCAAACGCATCTAGATTGGCTCATTTGACGGCGTCGTTGAGCGTCCGAGAAAACGTCCCAGACGTCTTGGACAGTGTCCGAGCAGGCCCCCCGCCGGTTGCAGACGCCGCCCGGGGACGCTAGGGGCGGGCGCCGAACGACGCTAGGGATGGGCGCAAACGGCGTTTCCGATGCGGCAGGGTGCTGATCTGGGCTGCTGTGCGCATGCTTGCTCCGTTTTGAGACGCCGTTTCTGACGGCGTCCGGTCATGGTTATTAATTTTATGGCTGCTTGGGGCAATAAAATATGCAGCCAGACTGGCATAGAAGACCACCCACGGCCGCCATGACCTCATGGTGGAAGCTAAATTGAATGAATTTCTTCTCAAAGTGTAAATTATATAACATTACTCCACGGTTAAGAAAACTTTGCTTAACACAGCGGCGCAGCTTTGTAAGACTACAATGATGAAATTCAATCTGGCCTTTGATGGCGTGCGCCGTTTTGATTGACATCACGGGTGGGTGAAAATTAGAAATAAGTGTGGCAATTAAAAATTATTGCCATAGCGAAGGTGTCTGGATTGATCTTACTTTACTGTAAGGAAAGTACCAACGTAGCACTCTAGATCTTAGTTCTGCCATAATATTGTGCAAAACGCACTAAGAAATCAGAAAGGCATCCGCCAAGCAGGTATAGAAAGGCACCATGTAACTCGAGGAGTTCCTAGCATATGTGGAAAGGCCGGAGTACACCCCCGTTGTAGTGTCTTTTTCTCTCTGGCATTGTTGGATAGGTGGAGTGAGAAACTAGACCGAAAGTTTAGAAAATCGGTTTGCTGGGGCTCCTATGATCGTTTTGGTTGTTATTCTAGTTCTGTAGGATGTATTTTCGAGGAGCTACTGTTGTTTTTCTGACACCGCACGCCTCCCCGTAAGGCGTTCAGTGTAGACTGCCCAAGCGGTAACCCAAGTTATTTATCGTTCCGTTTAAAACTTTGCCTTTCTTTATATGCCTGGATCTCCTCAAGTTTTGGTTTTCACAGGTTTTTTGGTGGGAGGCATGATGTTCAGCACGTTCTTGTGATAATAGATCAACTGGGATGTGCAAACCCTTTTCAAAGCTAGAATACTAGATTCGGTGAACTCCCTGACACACTCCGGACAGTACGAAATGGGACACCACGTAAAAGTAGGTCATCTGTCATCGACAGCAGAGTGCCTGGATGCCAGACGTGCTAATGAGGTATCAAGTGACAGGAGGCCGGACGGATTCCTGAAATTCCTGTGGAATTCTGGGAATTCTTGCAAATCGGGCGTAAGATATACTATTAAGCTCGCCCCTAAGGCTTCGCTAAAAAATCTTTTTTATTGTGTCATAAATGTGCATTCTTAAGACACAAGAACTATTTAGGAGATAGGAGATAGTGTAAATATGTACTCTACTGTATTCTTAGGTAATTCTTATTTGGTGTGGTCAAAACAAGATCCTCCGTTTCATAATTTCTTCCCTGGAGCCGGAGTCGGAAGGGTGGCAAGAATGCAGAAGTGCCGGCGAGTTGGCCGTGTTGAAATCATTTTCTGTTGTCTAAATGTACATTTTCCCGGCATCATCATCGTTTATTAAAACAACAGGTATTGCATACTCGTATTCTACAATGTTCTTATGTGTTTTTTTATTCTGTGGTGTCAAAACAACATCCTCAATTTCATCATTGTTTTTCAAGTGGTGAGGGCAGCGTGAGAAGTCGTCGGTAATAACTCTAAAGTCTAATCGGCTTTTGTATCATTGTTACCACCAACATAAAATACTTGTTCACTTACCAGTTCCTGCAAAAATAAACTTGACAGAACTCAGCTTCTTTGACGATATCTCCATTTTCTGCCGACGGAAGTTTGTTGACTTTCAAACTAGGATCGCGGCGCATGGCAAGTGATTTTCGTACATTCTTCCAACCTTTGACGTCTTGTTTTGTATAAATTTTGTACGTATCCTTTACTACATCCTGTATGACTAATCTTGAAGATGTTGAGAAACGTATAAAATTAGGAACACAGTATGTTAGACAAGACAGACCGGCTGGAGGAATAGAGAGGAGAGAACGTGTGAGTTTGGAATAAAGATCGTTTCTCGGCCACGGCAACAACTGGAGTCTGCCTTCACTTTCCATCGAAGAGCCTCTCTCTGCTATCTCCTTACACAAACATTTTCAGACAGTTTCTTTTTCACAGAGGCAGTGACCCATTCGGATACATCCTGTGAGAC